>NC_134897.1:6255703-6280703 GCF_041734735.1 Babylonia areolata
CTTTCCATATACACAATTACAGAATTTTGTTATCATTTTCAAAATCAGTTTTCCATGTGGCAACATGCATTCCAAGGAAGCACACCTTGGTTTGTTTACATGTTTGTGATACTGGCTCGTTTTCATGATTGAAAATATTCCAGTGAGTGTCCGTGATTTGTTTAAAGGCCTCCCTGATGCTCCTCCACACCCAGCACAAAACAGCAATGATGATGATAGAAGGAAATACAAAATCAAAAGCCCTCTGTCAGCTGCCCCCCGAAGCATTTCGCTAATGCAAAGACAACCCAACTTTTCAAACGGCGTGTTTGATTGATTGATTGATTGATATGGATACTTATATAGCGCCTATCCTAGGTCGGAGACCAAGCTCTAAGCGCTTTACAGACACGGAGTCATGTACACAACAGGCTGCCTACCTGGGTACAGCCGACTGACGGCTGTCACTGGGCGCTCATCATTCGTTTCCTGTGTCACTCAATCAGTTTTCAGGCACGCACACAAACACACTCAGACAGACATGTAACATTTTACGTGTATGACGTTTTGTTTACACAGCCATGTATTTGTTGCATTTGCATTTGTATTTCTTTTTATCACAACAGATTTCTCCGTGTGAACTTCTCCCCAAGGAGAGCGCGTCGCTACACTACATCACCCCCCCCCCCACCTCCACCCCCTTTTTTTTTCTTTTTTTTTGTATTTTTTCCTGCGTGTAGTTTTATTTGTTTTTCCTATCGAAGTGGATTTTTCTACAGAATTTTGCCAGGAACAACCCTTTTGCTGCCGTGGGTTCTTTTACGCGCACTAAGTGCATGCTGCACACGGGACCTCGGTTTATCGTCTCATCCGAATGACTAGCGTCCAGACCACCACTCAAGGTCTAGTGGAGGGGGAGAAAATATCGGCGGCTGAGCCGTGATTCGAACCAGCGGGCTCAGATTCTCTCGCTTCCTAGGCGGACGCGTTACCTCTAGGCCATCACTCCACATGCTGGGTATATTCTTGTTTCCATAACCTACCAAACGCTGACATTGATTACAGGATATTTAACGTGTGTATTTGATCTTCTGCGTGCGAATACACACGAAGGGGGTTCAGGCACTAGCAGGACTGCACATATGTTGATCTGGAAGATCGGAAAAGTCTATACCCTTCACCCACCAGGTAACGTCACCGATATTCGAACTCAGGACCCTCAGATTAAAAGTCCAACGCTTTAACCACTCGGCTATTGCTGATGTTCCTCTCCTTCCTGTTCCATCAGAGAGCTTCACGTTAGCAGGACGCATCGCTTCACGTCAGCAGGACACATCGCTTCACGTTAGCAGGACACATCGCTTCACGTTAGCAGGACACATCGCTTCACGTTAGCAGGACACATCGCTTCACGTCAGCAGGACACATCGCTTCACGTTAGCAGGACACATCGCTTCACGTTAGCAGGACACATCGCTTCACGTTAGCAGGACACATCGCTTCACGTCAGCAGGACACATCGCTTCACGTTAGCAGGACGCATCGCTTCACGTTAGCAGGACGCATCGCTTCACGTCAGCAGGACACATCGCTTCACGTCAGCAGGACACATCGCTTCACGTTAGCAGGACACATCGCTTCACGTCAGCAGGACACATCGCTTCACGTTAGCAGGACACATCGCTTCACGTCAGCAGGACACATCGCTTCACGTTAGCAGGACGCATCGCTTCACGTTAGCAGGACGCATCGCTTCACGTCAGCAGGACACATCGCTTCACGTCAGCAGGACACATCGCTTCACGTTAGCAGGACACATCGCTTCACGTCAGCAGGACACATCGCTTCACGTTAGCAGGACGCATCGCTTCACGTTAGCAGGACGCATCGCTTCACGTCAGCAGGACACATCGCTTCACGTTAGCAGGACACATCGCTTCACTGTCCAAAACGGAAAGCGTACAAACTTACGCACGTGTTGCGGACAAATTCTGGACTGTCGATTGCCATGCCAGTAACGGAAAATAGAATCAACATGGTGTTTGTGGGTGGGGGAGAGGTGTTAGCAATACTGCTGTATGTTGAGACTTCTGGGAAATGTAGTTCCCGTAGCATAAAGGAGGATTGCGCAGACTTTTTTTTTTCTTTTTTCTGTCTTTAGTTTTTAAAGGTGAGGCCTCAGTGGCATGCAGACAACGGAACACCCAGGACTGCGCGGAGCAATTTTTGCAGCTTCTTTGAATACAGTGGGATATATAGCACACCTGTGTTATCTGAACATTGGAATTTATTTAACCCGTGTAATCCAAAAAGGAATTTTCTGTTCTATGGACATGGCACGGACACACTCCTGTGTAAGTAAGAAGGGGGTGGGGTGGGGTGACCTAACACCCTCCATCCCCCCACCTCCTTCCTCCAGCCAGTCCTTTTAATTCCCCTCCCACTGGCGTGTCTCGGAGCCTGAGGTCACCATTGACGCGTTCCTCTTCTTCTGGTCTGTTCCACGTGCCGGACCTGCCATTTCCACTTTACTTGTCCTGCCATTTCCTTTCGACCCCCCTCCCCGCTGATGGCTCTCAGTCTGTTCACTGCTCTCTCTCTCTCTCTCTCTCTCTCTCTCTCTCTCTCTCCCCCCCCCCCCCCCCCGCCCCATCATCTCCCTTCCTTCATTTTTCTTTAGTTCTTTTCTTTCCTTCTCCTTTCCTTCCATTTCTAGTCTTGTCTTCACGTTGTTTTTTCTTCTTCTTCTTTTTTTTGTTACTAGTTTAAGATTTCTGTTCTTTTCTTCTTTTCTTTCTGTCTGTCTTTCGCTTTGCCTGTCCGGCTTCCTTTATTTACTGGCTCGTTGTTTTCGTTCACATTTCATTTTCTCGACTGTTTTTGCCGAGTTCATTGATTTCTGTTGCATTCACGGTTTTCTTTTCTTTCTGAAATAGTGCTCCAAATTTACGTGTTTGCTTGGTGGTGACGACAGAGGTTGCACCACACAGGACTCGTGTTTCCATTTCTGGGAAGTGTCAAAGTGTCATCAGGTGTCACTGAAACAGCAACAGTATCACAAACCGACACACTGCTCACCACTCAGCTTCCCGTGTCCAGGGGAGAAATGCAGCCAAAGAAACAATACGAAGTTGAAATGAAAATAAAATGGACTGAAATGATTTTTCAAAATTAATGATATCGTTGCGCACTGTAATCAGGAATTGTCAATGTAGCAGGGAGGTCAACACATGAGAGGAACCAGACAGGCCATCATGTCCAGCACTGTCAGACACAAGATAAAAAATAGGACATGAAAACCTGTGCCGACCGAGGTCATTCCCGTTGGATGACCAGATGATTTTACTGGACACAAGAGCAAGTGGATGAAAGAAACACGCGCAAACACACAGACACACACACAATCATACAGAGAGAGAGAGAGAGAGAGAGAGAGAGAGAGAGAGAGAGAGAGAGAGAGAGAGAGAGTGCACGCACTTAATATTGTCATTTGCCACAATGCAGCCCTTTGATCAGGCTGGTTTACAGAATTACAGCAATCCACTTGATGTGACTCATTTTTTTGTGAAAACTGTTTCCACCAAGGAAGGGCGCTCTGACCCAAATGATTAGAAATTAATACTTATGGTTTGCATTTCTTTTACACACATGAATGCGCCCCCCGCCCCTTATATATATATCTATATCAATCTCTATCAATCTCTCTCTCTCTCTCTCTCTCTCTCTCTCTATATATATATATATATATATATATAAACTGCTCACTAACTTGATCATGACTGAATTACTCGCCCGAGGACTGTGCACAATGGCCGGACAGATCGATGCATGACTCCACGCTGTATTCGGAATGACAACTTCTGCCTGATTTGCTCAGCTCAAAGCCATCACCAGTGCGTCTGTCATGGGACAGCAGTGGGCTCTCCACACAGACAGCAGAATAACACCGGCCCTGATGGATCCTGGACAGGGCTGATTGGGCAAGGAGAGAGGCCGCGGGGCATGAGGGGAGATAAAGACATAGTGGTGGGGGGACACATGGGAGACTGGTAGACAGAAGGGAGGAGCTCTTGATGAGGGTGTAGAAAACGACATACATGAAGAATCTACATATACGAAGAAAAAAGAAAAGAAACACCTCTTTTATGGAGAGAGGGAGAGCTGGAAGAGGAACCGACAGAGACACAGACAGACAGAGACACAGACAGAGACACAGACAGACAGAGACACAGACAGAGGCACAGACAGACAGAGACACAGACAGACAGACAGACAGAGACACAGACAGAGACACAGACAGAGACACAGACAGACAGAGACACAGAGAGAGGCACAGACAGACAGAGGCACAGACAGACAGAGGCACAGACAGACACAGACAGAGACACAGACAGACAGAGGCACAGACAGACAGAGGCACAGACAGAGACACAGAGACACAGACAGAGGCACAGACAGACAGAGGCACAGACAGACAGAGACACAGACACAGACAGACAGAGACACAGACAGAGGCACAGACAGACAGAGACACAGACAGACAGAGACACAGACAGAGGCACAGACAGAGGCACAGACAGACAGAGACAGACAGAGACACAGACAGAGGCACAGACAGACAGAGACACAGACAGACAGAGGCACAGACAGACAGACACAGACAGACACAGACAGAGACACAGACAGACAGAGGCACAGACAGACAGAGGCACAGACAGAGAGAGACACAGACAGAGGCACAGACAGACAGATACACAGAGGCACAGACAGACAGAGACACAGACAGACAGAGGCACAGACAGAGAGAGACACAGACAGACTGAGGCACAGACAGACAGAGGCACAGACAGACAGAGACACAGACAGAGAGAGACACAGACAGAGACACAGATAGAGGCACAGACAGACAGAGGCACAGACAGAGGCACAGACAGAGGCACAGACAGACAGAGGCACAGACAGACAGAGGCACAGACAGAGGCACAGACAGACAGAGGCACAGACACAGACAGACAGAGACACAGACAGAGGCACAGACAGACAGAGACACAGACACAGACAGACAGAGACACAGACAGAGGCACAGACAGACAGAGACACAGACACAGACAGACAGAGACACAGACAGAGGCATAGACAGACAGAGACACAGACAGACAGAGACACAGACAGAGGCACAGACAGACAGAGACACAGACACAGACAGACAGAGACACAGACAGAGGCACAGACAGACAGAGACACAGAGACACAGACAGAGGCACAGACAGACAGAGACACAGACAGACAGAGGCACAGACAGACAGATACACAGAGGCACAGACAGAGACACAGACAGACAGAGGCACACAGACAGAGGCACAGACAGAGACACAAACAGAGGCACAGACAGACAGAGGCACACAGACACAGACAGAGGCACAGACAGACAGAGGCACAGACAGACAGAGACACACAGACACAGACAAACAGAGACACAGACAGAGGCACAGACAGACAGAGACACAGACAGACAGAGGCACAGACAGACAGAGGCACAGACAGACAGAGACACAGACAGAGAGAGACACAGACAGAGACACAGATAGAGGCACAGACAGACAGAGGCACAGGCAGAGGCACAGACAGACAGAGAGACAGACAGAGACACAGACAGACAGAGACATAAACAGACAGACACGAAGGGAGTCATGGAGGGGGAGGAGAAGCTGAATACAGGATCTCTCTTTCTCTCTCTGTCTACTTGTCTACTTATCTCTCTCTGTCTACTTATCTCTCTCTGTCTACTTGTCTACTTATCTCTCTCTGTCTACTTGTCTACTTATCTCTCTCTGTCTACTTATCTCTCTCTGTCTACTTGTCTACTTATCTCTCTCTGTCTACTTATCTCTCAATGTTTCACACACACACACACACACACACACACACACACACACACACACACACACACTCACAGACAGAGAGAGAGAGAGACAAAAATGTTACACACACACACACACACATTATCTCTCCCACACACTCTCTCTCTCTCCAGGAGACCCAGTCCCACTGCGGGGTTCCTATCCACCCCGGCACAACCAAATCCCAGGAGACAGGCGCCGAACTGCGGGACGAAGGAGCGTGCAGCTTGCAGAGACTGCAGACAGCCAGAGACTGGCTGCCCACACGGCCTGGTGCCAGGGGAAGGGGTTCCAGACAACACCCCGGAACAGGGCTGGCTGTGTTGGTCAGCTGTCAGCTGATGGTCACTTGGGCCCTCTCTCTCTCTCTCTCTCTCTCTGTTCGAACTAATGGACGCATGTAAAAGTATATCGAAAGTATTTTCCATTGGAAGTGAGCAGGACCTGAAAGTTGATGTGTAATACAGTCCAGGAGAAGCACAGGCAAGGGAGGGCGGGAAACGGGGTGGGTGAGAAGGCGTGTGTATCAGGAGAGCGCAGGCACTTGAGAAAATGAAGCAAGTGTGTGGAAGAGGAGGGTCGAGAGTTTCCATATCCTGTACCCCATGAGGACATTGTTGTGCTTCCATTTCGTCCCCCAATTCACTGTTGTACGTTCAGCGTAGTGCTATCATGATCAAACAGAGACGGCCTGCAAGACAGGTCAGTCCTGACTGGCACAAGTCTGTTGAGTGGACATCGGTGGTGGACAGGTCAAGTAAAGGGGTGGGTGGAGAGACCGGGAGCTTTCTTCAGGGTGATTCTTCTGTGAATCTGTGCTTTGCTTGTATGCACGCTGATGGGTAGCGATGTGCCTGACAAACATTGGCTTGAACCGTTGCTCCTCTCTCTCTCTCTCTCTCTCTCTCTCTCTCTCTGTGTGTGTGTGTGTGTGTGTGTGTGTGTGTGTGTGTGTGTATAGAACTAGGCAGGATTCAGAAAGAAATACTCTACAGTTGATCAAAATTTCAGTCTCAAAGCAATTGTCCAGAAGTGTATGAGTAAGAAAGGCGGGGAACTGTATGTTGCATTTGTAGAATTTTAAGGAAGCATTTGATTCAGTTAGACATGGCAAACTCATGGAATGTATTAGGAGTCAGGGAATTATGGTAGAGTTCTAGCAGCTTTCTCAGCAATGTATAAATCCTTAATGTCAGAGTAAACTGTGGGATGTCTGAGTTCTCTGAGTGCCAGATTGGTGTGAGACAGTGGTGTGGAGTAAGCCCTACTTTGTTTGCAGCGTTCATCAATCAGCTTGGTAATCACATGGATGAACGAGGAAAACACGGCATCCCGTTATCACCAGATCTCATGGAATGTTGTTTTCAACTTACTGCAGATGGTATTTTCATGATTTCAGAAACGCCAGGGGGCTCACAAAACCAGCTGAATGTATTCAAGTCTTGTTGTGATAATATACAGCTGAGAAGTAACACTGAAAAAAAAACACCTAAAGTGATGGTATTTATGAAAGGGGTTTTCCTTCGAAAACGTGAATAACGGTTTAATAATGGCCTCAAATTAGAAGTGGTAAATAAATATTATTTATTTGGGATTTAACTTTACTACAAACGTCAGTGCTAAGTTAGGAACAGAACATTTTGTTACAAAGGCTGAAAAAGCTATTATGGAGTTAAACAAACCATTTCAAAAGTTTAAATAAATGGATGCAAAAACATACTTTAAGATATATGAATTGAAAAGTCAACCTATTTTATTATATTCGTCTGAATTGTAGGGTTCAGGTAGACTGGAGCATATAGAGAAGGTTCCCATGACAGCCTGCAAGAGAGTCTTGGGAGTACCGCTGCGGACTCCAAAAAGGGATGATCTATGGTCAATTAGAGATGATTTATGGTGGTTTATGTTAATTCATGTTCTAACACTATTAGATATTGGCTTAAATTGCTTCAGATTGGATCCTGGCACGCTACCTTTCAATGCCTACAAAATGTTGCTTGATGTGGATGGTAACGGGAAGAAATACTGGGTGTCAAAGATTGGAAAAATATTGTGTGAGACAGGATTTGATATTGTGTGGCTTCATCAGGGCGTTGGAAATGTCAAAGCTTTCTTGGGTTCATTCAAACAGAGATTAGTGGGGTTTTTTTTTTAGTCAAGAATGGTCTGGTACTATTGGAGACAGAGACAAATATAGGTCTTTCAAAACTATTTTCGAAAAGGAAAAATATATTTATTGTGTTTATTTTTTACTGTTTTCTAGTTCCGATTTCACAAATTAGATTTAATGCCTTGACCTTTAATAACGACGTGTTTCGATACAGTGAATGCGATCAAGATAAAATATGTCCATTTTGCAAGACACGTGTTTATGACCAGTTCCTTTTTTGACTCACTTGTGTAAACAAAGTGAGTCTATGTTTTAACCCGGTGTTCGGTTGTCTGTGTGTGTGTGTGTGTGTGTGTGTCCGTGTGTCTGTGTGTCTGTGTGTCCGTGGTAAACTTTAACATTGACATTTTCTCTGCAAATACTTTGTCAGTTGACACCAAATTTGGCATAAAAATAGGAAAAATTCAGTTCTTTCCAGTCATCTTGTTTAAAACAATATTGCACCTCTGGGATGGGCACCAAAAAAAAAAAAAAAAAGAATGAAGCCTAATTGTATGCAAACTGCATTTACTGTTATATTTATATTTTTTGTATTCTCTAAACTTGGCACTTTGATCTGATATTCTGACCCAACAACAAGAGGAGTCATTATTATCATTTTTTGTTCAAACAGGAACTTCTTTTGCTAAGCATGGAATTTTTATTTATTTTGCAAACGTTTTGGTCCATAGTAAAAAAGGGAAATTACTCTGTAATTAATGCTAGGGGACTTAATTTATCACAAGTGAGTCTTGAAGGCCTTGCCTCTCTTGTTTATATTTGAATGTTTCATGTACAACGACATAAGGAATACATTTTTAAAATGCTTCTGTCGATGTAGCACTGTCCGAGCTACTCAAAGCAATGTGTCAAGATATGTTTTTCACGCTATCATCAGAAGGAGAAAAATGAAAATTTTGGATGTCAGAAGTAATTTTATCATACTACTGTGTATAATGAATTTCACTGTAGCTATGGTTTGATGTCCCTTTGCTCATGGTAGAAGATGTCGTATTATGGCAAGATTATCATTAGTATCATTTCCTATTTGACAGTTTCAGTTCATCTCATTGTTTTTCGTATTGTCCAGTGCATAGACATGTATGTCAACACCTGTGCATGCAGGGTGCGCGTGACGAACTGTTCTGGACCCCTTCCCCACACCAGTCCTTTTGCACTGTGGCCCAAGGCCGATGGACATCAAAACATTTCTGAGTTCTGCGTGTTCGTTGTTTATTTACATGCAAACTGAGTTTATCGTTCAAATACCCCTTCACAAGGGGAAATGGCCATAATGAAAAAAACCACATTTATTCTGTCTCTCTCTTTCTCTCTCTCTCTCCCTCTTTCTCTTTCCCTCTCTCTCTCTTCTTTCCCCTCTCCCTCTCTCCCTCTTTCTCTTTCCCTCTCTCTCTCTTCTTTCCCCTCTCCCTCTCTCCCTCTTTCTCTTTCCCTCTCTCTCTCTTCTTTCCCCTCTCCCTCTCTCCCTCTTTCTCTTTCCCTCTCTCTCTCTTCTTTCCCCTCTCTCTCTCTCCCTCTTTCTCTTTCCCTCTCTCTCTCTCCCTCTTTCTCTTCCCCCTCTCTCTCTTCTTTCCCCTCTCTCTCTCTCCCTCTTTCTCTTTCCCTCTCTCTCTCTCCCTCTTTCTCTTTCCCTCTCTCTCTCTTCTTTCCCCTCTCCCTCTCTCTCCCTCTTTCTCTTTCCCTCTCTCTCTCTTCTTTCCCCTCTCTCTCTCTCCCTCTTTCTCTTTCCCTCTCTCTCTCTTCTTTCCCCTCTCCCTCTCTCCCTCTTTCTCTTTCCCTCTCTCTCTCTTCTTTCCCCTCTCCCTCTTTCTCTTTCCCTCTCTCTCTCTCTTCTTTCCCCTCTCCCTCTCTCCCTCTTTCTCTTTCCCTCTCTCTCTCTTCTTTCCCCTCTCCCTCTTTCTCTTTCCCTCTCTCTCTCTTCTTTCCCCTCTCCCTCTCTCCCTCTTTCTCTTTCCCTCTCTCTCTCTTCTTTCCCCTCTCTCTCTCTCTCCCTCTTTCTCTTTCCCTCTCTCTCTCTTCTTTCCCCTCTCCCTCTTTCTCTTTCCCTCACTCTCTCTTCTTTCCCCTCTCCCTCTCTCCCTCTTTCTCTTTCCCTCTCTCTCTCTTCTTTCCCCTCTCTCTCTCTCTCCCTCTTTCTCTTTCCCTCTCTCTCTCTTCTTTCCCCTCTCCCTCTCTCCCTCTTTCTCTTTCCCTCTCTCTCTCTTCTTTCCCCTCTCCCTCTCTCCCTCTTTCTCTTTCCCTCTCTCTCTCTTCTTTCCCCTCTCCCTCTTTCTCTTTCCCTCTCTCTCTCTTCTTTCCCCTCTCCCTCTCTCTCCCTCTTTCTCTTTCCCTCTCTCTCTCTTCTTTCCCCCCTCTCTCTCTCAGCTGTGTGGAAGGGGGCGTGGTGACTGCAGCAGTTCACTGGTGACGGCAGTGCTCCTGACCGGGCTGCACGGACATGGCCCTCAATAATCCATGAGGGGTGTCCGGGATAAGAGTTGCACAACACGATAATTGATCTGGCCCTCAACCTCCCGCCGTGTTGCTGCCAGTGTTAGCCAAGAGTGTCTGGCACCCCGCTGTACCCCCACGCCACACTCACACACACCCTGCACACACGCACCTCACCTCACCCACCCGTTGGAGACCGCTGCCACTAATGAAGCCATCATGACACGGAGCGCTTACCGCTAAGTAATTGTTTGACACGCTCGTTTTGCGCTGACACACTGCCGCTAGTTGCACGCGAGCGCGCGCGCGCAGGTGTGTGCGTGTGTGCGTGTGTGTGTGTGTGTGTTTACTAGCGACTGTGTTCTTCTTCTTCTTCAACTTCTCCTTCTCAGTTCACAGAGCTGTCAGCGGTATCAAGTTCAGAAATAATATAATCGTCATAGTCTCCAAAGGCATTGTCGTAGAGTGTGTGCTAGTGATTGGAGGATAGAAAAAGTGCAGATATTGACCAGAAACATGAACGGATTTGAGAAGAAGAATGTATACATGAGAATAAGTATGGTCTGGAGCCACTCAGAGCGTTTGGAGCTTTGTCTCCGACCGAGGACTGGCGTTATATAAATATCCGCATCATAACAGCAAAAGCACGTATAAACAAAGAAATACAACGGGCCTGCACGCAACTCCCTGTCTGACACCCGTTGAATAATTGACACCTTTTACATTGTTCCCAGACTGAACACGAACTCACAGCGCAGAGTACATGCTACATGAAACTTTTTTTTTCAACAGAATAGGTCAAAGAAAATTACGGTTGATCGATTTATTTGACTTTCGAAATCAAAGAAAGGTCACATCGTAATTCCAGACTGACTACGAATCGTTTTTGAGCCAAAAACATTTGAGGAAACACATCATCAATAGTGGAAAACACTCTTTTAAAACATGGTGAGAGAAACAGGGGAGGGGGTGGAAGTTAGAAAGAGAGAGAGAGAGAGAGAGAGAGAGAGAGAGAGTGAGAGAGAGAGAGAGAGAGAGAGAGAGTGAGACAGAGAGAGAGAGAGGGAGAGAGAGAGAGAGAGAGAGTGAGAGAGAGAGAGAGTGAGACAGAGAGAGAGAGGGAGAGAGAGAGAGAGAGACAGAGACAGAGAGAGTGAGACAGAGAGAGAGGGAGAGAGAGAGGGAGAGAGACAGAGAGAGAGAGAGAGAGAGAGAGAGAGAGACAGAGACAGAGAGAGAGTGAGACAGAGAGAGAGGGAGAGAGAGAGGGAGAGAGAGAGAGAGAGAGAGAGAGAGAGAAGTAAAAGAGACGGGCAGACAGACAGTCAAACAGAGATCATATGCGCGTATGTGCGCGTGCGTGAATCTAAGTGTGACCGCGCTTGTTTGCTTGTGTGTGTGTGTGTGTGTGTGTGTGTGTGTGTGTGTGTGTGTGTGTGTGTGTGTGTGTGTCCATTTCCGTGTGTGTATGTTCGTGTGCATGTTCTCACCTGCACAGTCGAGCAAAACAGAAGGAGAGAGAAGAGGGGAGAGAGTGCTGAGCCTGCTTCATTTCCTGTCGGCCAAACAGAATTTATTGCAAGAACATTTTTCATTCGTGGCTTTTTCAATTTGGGGCTGAACGACAAAACTGCTAAACGCCTGTGTGTTCCACATCACACTTAGGGCAGCACGGAACAGCCTGTTGAGCAACCGCCACCACATGACGAATCACTGAAGTAATTCCATTTGCAGGTTAGTGATTGAGTTACAAGTGATGTGATTCTGCAGCTGTTTCCATCATCATATGCATCATCACACCTTGCACACATCCAGAGCGCGCGCGCGCGCACACGAACACACACACACGCACGCACACACACACACACACACTCTACACACACACGCGCGCGCATGTACGCGCGCGCGCGCGCGCACACACACACACACACACACACACACACACACACACACACACACACACACACACACACACACACACACACACACACACACACACACACACACACACACACACACACACCTATCCTGTCCGTTGAAGTCCTGGCACAGGAACAGAAGTACTATGCTCATGCCCACTGCCATCACAAACACCTGTGACTGATTTCATTTGTTTAAAACTAAGACAAGGCAAGGCGTGTTTATTTCAGGCAACCCCGATGTTACACATTACATGTAACTAATATAAATATAAACAGCATTTGGTATTGTGCTCATAGTGGTTTACAATGGCCACACAAACTGTTTGCTTGACATATATTTTTTTTAGGAAGGAAAGAGAAAAAGAAAAAAAAAGTGACATACAAGACACGCAGCAGTACACAACATATACATGCCAAACGTGAGTGGGCATTCATCCCAAAGGCAAACAGAACAAACTCACTGTATTAAAAAAATGTAAGCATGTTGACTTTGAGAGATGCACCTTGAGATGAATCAGAAAGCATTCATAATTTTCAGAAATAGGATTAGGTGGGTCAACAACCGTTTGTTCGCACTTGTGAATAATGAAAGAAATTTGAAAACATGATTATGTTGGGTTTTTTTGGTAAAGTTTTGGTAACGTGTCTTTTTCTTGCCACAAAGGTTGGACACTGGAACAGGTAATGGAAGTCATCCCCAAGGAAACCCAAACACCACAGGGAACAATGTTTCAAAACAACTCCAGGTTGTCTCTCAGAACTCCCGAGAAATGGACAGGTTGCATCACTGCTGTTGGAAAGCTTCACGTAACAGTGCATCATTAACAATGCATGCCAGTGCACTTTCCTGATTAACTCACTCAGTACGGCCAGTCCTCTCTTCTCCTCTACGCAGACCCCTCGGATGTCCAGTGGGTGTCTGAATGACCCAACCTTTAGCTTCCGTCGTCAGAATTGTGGTATCCTTTGTCAACATTCACGTCTTCAGTATAAGAGCCTTCCGCTTGCAATATTTTGATGGTGGTAATTTGGGTGAAACGCTGTTTACGTCATCTCTTTCGCCGTTCGTATGGAGAGAGTTAACTACATGCCAAATGTGAACCAGCAAAACTGAATGAATATGGGAAGAGTACATTAGTTTTGTGCCCGCACTGTCTGTCTGTCTGTCTGTCTGTCCGCCCGCCCGTCCGTCCGTCTCTCTCTCTCGGTCTCTCTCTCTCTCTCTCTCTCTCTCTCTCTCTCTCTCTCGGTCTCTTATTATTATTATCACTACCTTTTTTTCATATTATAATTATTATTTCTTTATTTATCTATTTATGTATTTATTTACTTATTTATGTACGCTTATCTATTATTTATTCGCCTTTTTTTCTCAAGGCCTGACTAAGCGCGTTGGGCTACGCCGCTGGTCAGGCATCTGCTTGGCAGATGTGGTGTAGCGTATATGGATTTGTCCGAACGCAGTGACGCCTCCTTGAGCTACTGAAACCGAAACTCTCGTTCTCCCTTGATTATATTGTTGTAATCTGTTTTGCTTTTTACTTAGTTTTTGAGTCCCCCTTTTCTATTCATTTGAGGATGACATACTTTGCTTTTGCTCTTCATTTCTTTTTTAGTTCATTTATTTATTTATCTTTTTTTATGAAATAATTTACACTTTTGCAAGTTGAAAAATATTTTTCAAAACAAATATATATTTTTGTTTAAATTGTTCTTTTGAAACGATCACCTGCTTTGTGTCTCAGTCTCTACAGTTAGGATAATGATCTCATCAAGCTGTTTGTAAGTTTCGTTTTTTTATTCATCCTTTCTTTTCCTTTTGTTCTTGAATTCTAATTCTTTGTTATACTCCTCCTCCTTCTCCTCCTTCATTTCTTCTTCGTTCTGCTTCGTTTGAGTTTTTAAGACTTTCAAAAAAACATTACTATTATTATCATTATTATTATTATTATTATCATTATTATTATTATTAGCATTGTTACTATCATTATCATTATCAATATTTTTTTATTGTTGTGAGGGCATGGTGAAAAGAAGCTTGCAGCTCATCCTTTTGCCTTCAATATAACATTCGAGTTCTCTCTCTCTCTCTCTCTCTCTCTCTCTCTCTCTCTCTCTCTCTCTCTCTGTCTCTCTCATTCATCACCACACGCCCAATCACTCTCTGTCTGTATGAACTCTTTGCTTCTTTCTCTTTCATCAGCCGTCTTAAACTTTCACCCCTTTTTTCACCCTCTCTCTCTACCCCTTATTCCCCCTCCCTCCCATCTCTCTCTCCCTCCCACCCCTCACTCTCTCTCTCTCCCCCTTCCTCTCCCTCCCTCTCTCTTTCTCTCTCTCTCTTTCCCCCCTCTCTCTCCCTCTCTCTGTCTCCCTCTGTCTCCCTCTCCCTCTCTCTCCCTCTCTCTGTCTCCCTCCCCCCATCTCTCTCCCTCTCTCTTTCGTGCTCAGTGTTTCTGCTTTCACACAATGTGAATGTGTTCTTCCAGGCGTGCACGTGCTCCATTCAAACTTTGCGCTACAAGATATTTCATTCACAATTGGCTCGATCGCTGAACGGCCTCCTTCCCAGATTTGTGATCGATTTCCGCGCTTTTTTCTTTTCTTTTTTGCATCTTCGCTTGCATTTGTGTGTGTGTGTGTGTGTGTGTGTGTGTGTGTGTGTGTGTGTGTGCGCGCGCGCGCGCGCTGTGTGTGCGTGTGTATGAGTGAAGTTCTGTGCTTTCGTAGTACTTTCAATTCTTTGTGACTGTGAATGAAGCCCGCTTCAGATGGACATACGTTTTTTTTGTTGTTGTTGTTTTTAGAAAGTGAGGTTGAGGGATGGGCCAGAAAATAAAGAGAGAGAGAGAGAGAGAGAGAGAGAGAGAGGAGACAGGGAGACACAGAGACACAGACACAACCACAGAGACAGACGCACAGACAACAGGGACATGGACAGGTTACACAGGAGATGCAGAAGACGACGGTGATGGTTTGGTTTGGTAGCGTGGCTGTGGGTCGGAAGGAAGGGAGGGGCAGTAATGCTACCCACGTGATAATCCGTAACCTGCATAATTTATAAGAACACCATCTGGGTTCTGTCGGCCAGGCAGAGGTGGGAGGAGGCAACAGTGCTGGGCCTGAGGGTGCCCAATGGATACCAACTTCCAAAGATATAAACATGGCCTGCACAGTTTCAGTTTCACTTTCTCAAGGAGGCGTCACTGCGTTCGGACAAATCCATACACGCTACACCACATCTGTTGAGCAGATGCCTGACCAGCAGCATAACCCAACGCGCTTAGTCAGGCCTTGAGTGCATGCTTACATATTTGTGTACCTATGAAAGTGGATTTCATTTTACGTAATTTCGCAACACTCTCGTTGCCATGGGTTCTTTTTCAGTGCGCCAAGTGCGTGCTGCACACGGGACCTCGGTTTATCGTCTCATCCGAAAGACTAGACGCTCAGTTTGATTTTCCAGTCAAACCTTAGGAGAAAGGGCGAGAGCGGGATTCGAACCCACACCCTCACGGACTCTCTGTATTGGCAGCTGAGCGTCTTAACCAGTCTGCCACCTCCAGACAAGTTATACTGAATAGGGTTATTCTGTCTTTTTAACGAACACCCGACAACTGATGAACTGGGTTATCAAACTTTAATTTTTTTCTTTTCCAGTCCTAATTGCAGACCTCAGAGGGCACTTCATAACTGGTGCATTTTTCGTGTGCAAAGATGCGTGTGAAGAAAGCACTGCTGGGTGTGTTTACATGCTTGAACACTGCACTTTTCATGTCTAACAAGGTTTGCAAATATTCCCATGAAAACCTTTCATAACTTTGATTCGCAACCTAGCACAACCCACCTCCTGAAAATGGAGAAAAAAAACACACAAGAAAACAAACAAACAAAAACCTCTCAATTGTCCGCTTCTCGCAGTAAGCTGGACAAGGTCGATAAGACTTACGTCATAGCCCAGTGGTGATTAGCATGTTAATTAATCAACTTAATGTCATAGAAACCCAAGGTATTTTCCAACCCAAAGGAATTGTCTACATGTATTTCTGTAAGAGTATACTATACACCACCCAGGCTGCTGGGTATATATAATTACTTTTTGGGTGATTTTATTTTCTTCTTTGTTTAGCATCAGACCCCTTCCTCTTCTCCCCTCCCTGACAGTCCGTGCAGTCCACTGGGTCAGACAGCCACGGTCACCTGGACATCAGCTGACAGTCCGTGCAGTCCACTGGGTCACACAGCCACGGTCACCTGGACATCAGCTGACAGTCCGTGCAGTCCACTGGGTCACACAGCCACGGTCACCTGGACATCAGCTGACAGTCCGTGCAGTCCACTGGGTCAGACAGCCACGGTCACCTGGACATCAGCTGACAGCTGACCGACGGAGCCAGCCCTGGTCTTCCGGGATGTCTGGAACAACAACACCCCCCCCTCCACCCTCTCGCCTGGCACCTGATCAGCTGGGCAGTGAACTGGACGCTCCTTCACCCGGCAGTTCAGCACCTCTCTATTGGAGCGAACTTAGCAACGCTCAATTCGCTTAGCGTTAAGAATTTTCCAAAGTCTTCGGGATTAGCGTACATAGGGCGATTCTTTACACTAAGGAAACGTAGCGCTGCTGAGACTGCTCATGCAACCCAGCACGGGGTTTTATGATGTCTGGGCTGACCGCGCATTGCGGAAGACTAATGTCTCAAAGCGCAATCTCGGCGACGGCTGTACGTGCGAGTTTCCACGTGCCTGTGCTGGTATGTGTGAAATGGTGTGTGTGTCTGGGGGAACAGGGGAAGAGAGAGAGAGGGAGAGAGAGAGCGAGACAGAAAGAATGAAGGAGAGAAAGCGTGCGGGAGATAGACAGAAGAAAGGATGGAGGATTGCAATTAATGTGTAAGTGATGTGAAAGTGTTCATCTATCTATCTATCTTTCTTTCTATCTGTCTGTCTGTCTAATCATTCTTCCAACCTTCGGTCTGTTGGCCAGTCTATACACTTTTCTGTGATTCTGTCAATCTATCTCTGTTTATTTTCCGTCGTCTGTACATACCTATCTGTGTTTTGTCAATCCGTCTCTGTTTATTTACCGTCTTCTGTCTGATTACTCACCAACCCATCTGTACGTCACCCATCTGTACGTCACCCATCTGTACGTCGTCCATCTGTTGGCCTCTCTATGTGTGTTGTCAATCCATGTTTTTTGTTAATCCATTTCCCTTTATTTACAGTCACGGTACCACTTTCGCAGATCGACCTATTCTGGTCCAGTCCATTCATAATCGGGGGGAGAGGGGGGGGGGCGGTGGTCGTCCAGTCTTAAAGTTAAAGTGAACACATCAAAAAGCACCCGTTTCTCTAAAGAATAGAAACACGTTGTGCACATATCTATATGAAAATGGTGGATATCCCACCTAACACAAATATCCACAAACTTTCACTAATTGTTGATAATGCGTTTATACTCCGTCCCTCCTCCCCCTCCTCCCCCGCCCCCCACCCCGTCTACCTCTCTCTCTTTCTCTCTTTCTTTCCTTCTTTTTTTGTGAATTACTTGGTCAAAGTTTTATAACTTAATTTCATTTTTTATCTCAAGAAAACGAAACATAAATTCATTTTTTTACATCTGCTCTTCTCAATGGTATATGTCTTATCTCTAAAATGAACAGCAACAACCGAACAAAAAACAGAAAAGAAAGAAGAGAGAGAAAAGGAAAAAGAAGAAAGAAAGAAAGAAAGAAAAAGGAAGGAAGGAACGGAGAAAGTAAAAAAGAAAGGTAAGTGAGGAAAAAAGAAAATAAAAAGAGAAAAACGCAGACATGGAAACAGCCAGGAAAGGCGAAGGAAAGAAAAGAAGTAAAGGAAAAGGAAGGAAGGTGGAAAGAAAGAAAAAAGAGCAGTGAACAACAGACTGAGCCGTCAAGGGGGAAGGGGAAGGGGGGGGGGGGGGGGGCTAGGGGGGCGGAAGGAAATGGCAGGACAAGCAAAGTGGAAATGGCAGGTCCGGCACGTGGAACAGACCAGAAGAAGAGGAACACGTCAATGGTGACCTCAGGCTCCGAGACACGTCAGTGGGAGGGGAATTAAAAGGACTGGCTGGAGGAAGGAGGTGGGGGGGATGGAGGGTGTAAGATCACACCACCCCACCCCCTTCTTACTTACACAGGAGTGTGAGACGGTGTGTACGTGCCGTGTCTATGGAATAGAACATTCGTTTTCAGGCTCACATATACTCTGTTGATCAGACAACATGGGGGAGACAGACATGTCCCCACTTCAGCTGAGCTGCTGCTGTCTAACCAAATCAATCCAGGAAATCCTTCTTTATCCCCAGCTTTGGGGACTATGTTTCCCACAGGTCTCACCATACAGCTGTATTGCCCAACACCCCCCTCCCCTGTCCTCTCCTAAACCCATAACCACATGACTATGTTCCCCAGTCACTGTCTTCTGTTTGTTCTGTGGAGCAGTATATCCCTCCTAAAAACAATCACTGTAAATGCAACTGGACAATTTTATGTGACAGAACTGACCCCCAGCAGTTTATCTCAACCTATTTTGGTTATAGCCTGGCAGTCAGACACAGGGAGACAGAGAGACAGAGAAAGGAAGGGTATTCTCCTGCAGTCTCTGCACTCTGCTGTCAACAGAGGAAGATGAAGGAGATCCATTATCCAAAACGACCCAACCCTGCCCCTCCCATCCTACCCTTCTCACCTACAGACTAGTTTTCAAGCCCCCTTGGCAAACTGCGTTGGATCCTTATCTGTTTTGGACATGATCCAGCGATCAGCATTATCGGGTTTCAAAGCACAACATGTCGGGCAGTATCACCGAGACGATCAAGCCATGCATTTTGTCTCCCACCTCTCATATATGTCAACATACGCAGGGTTGTTCTGGTGAACTTTTATCTTCATGTCCGATGGCATGGAAACGCATCAAAGTGAGATCTTACAATTAATCTATTTTCAGCTTTTACTGTGTTGGTGTTCTTTGGCAGTTAACTATATGTTTACGTGTTCATATACTAAAGATAAAACCAATTTGGTCCAAATAAAAACAACAATTATAAATCCATTGATGTATTCATAATTATTGTTGTTTTTCTTTGGACCAAATTGGTTTTATCTTTAGTATATGAACACGTAAACATATAGTTAATTGCCAAAGACCATCAACACAGTAAAAGCTGGAACTGACCAGCAAGTGCTATCGGAATGTATTGTAAAGGTGCTGGCAGAAATTGTCGTTTGTTTTTGCCTAGGGTTTGCCAGCGGAATTGTAGAAGCATAAAGTTTTCCCCAGGCTGGGCAGGGATTGGACAGAAGCCGGAGACGCCATGGCAGAATGAGGCGTTGGACTTCTGATCCAGTGTTCATCAAATGAATACAATGTTCATCTTGTGAATACAATGTTCATCTTGTGAATACAGTGTTCATCTTGTGAACACAGTGTTCATCTTGTGAATAAAAAAAAATCAGTTGAAATCAGAAGGCTTTGCTCAAAATTTGGAAGCGGAAGTGAAGGGGCAGTCGTCATCAGAATTTGCCCCTGACCTTGGCAGCGAAACTGAAGTCGCCGTAATCGGAGAAGGACCAACGATGACAGAAAGTAGGGATCTGACACACTGAGATCAGAAAACATCCTGACTGAACAGCTTCGGACCTCCCCATGCAACTGATCAGCTGACTGTTTCCTTCACATGTCTCACTCACGTCATCATTTAAATCAAGACGCAGGGCTGTATGCACTGCACTCAACAGCTCTGGCCGTCCGGAATCACTGCGCGGTACAAAACGTTCCCACGCTCGCAACATCAAGGCGGATAACAGAATGCGGGTGGTTTTAACTGTATGTGTATTTTGACGCCATTCAGTGTGCCGCAAGGCAAGGCAAGAAGTTTGTGTCCTGTACCCACTGGGGGCATTGACAGTGCACGTGCAGCACGTTGGATGGTCCGGACAAGGCAGTTGGGAGAGGTGCACATTAACACAGCTCCAAGCTCTGGCACATTCCTGGCTCTCCCAGTCACACGACCTCGCTTTGGCCAAATTCACTCGAGGGTCTCTCGGATTGGCCGAACTCTGAGGGGTGCATCGTGACATCCGGTCCGACGGTTACACAGTGATGATGATGATGAGAAAGATGTGAATGAATCTCTCCCCCCCCCCACCTCCCCCTCATCCTCTTCTTCTGCGTTCGTGGCTGCAACTCTCACAGTTATTCCTATCTACAGGTGGGCTTTTACGTGCATGAATGTTTTACTCCACCATACAGACAACCACACTCCATTTTCGGGAATGTGCATGCTGGGTATTTCTCAAAATCCGGGTCCGTGTTACGGGAATGTGCATGCTGGGTATTTCTCAAAATCCGGGTCCGTAATGTGCATGCTGGGTATTTCTCAAAATCCGGGTCCGTGTTACGGGAATGTGCATGCTGGGTATTTCTCAAAATCCGGGTCCGTGTTACGGGAATGTGCATGCTGGGTATTTCTCAAAATCCGGGTCCGTGTTTCGGGAATGTGCATGCTGGGTATTTCTCAAAATCCGGGTCTGTGTTACGGGAATGTGCATGCTGGGTATTTCTCAAAATCCGGGTCTGTGTTACGGGAATGTGCATGCTGGGTATTTCTCAAAATCCGGGTCTGTGTTACGGGAATGTGCATGCTGGGTATTTCTCAAAATCCGGGTCTGTGTTACGGGAATGTGCATGCTGGGTATTTCTCAAAATCCGGGTCTGTGTTACGGGAATGGAACCCGTGGACACTCGCCTCCTAGCTGGTATAATCACACCAGGCCACCGCTCCACGGGTGCAAAGGCGACGTTGACACGGTCTGGTTGATGTACAGGTGTGAACTGGGGTCAGTATCAGGGTGATAGTCACTGGTGTGGACAACGTCAACATGGGTCCATCATGCTCGTCACAGTTCTTTAGGGCTGTCAACATGCACTTCTGAGGCCTTCACGTGTTGATCACATCATCCGAAAAGGTCAGAGATTTGAGACTCGTTTACGGTGCATCTGTTGTCATCAAAGTCAGTCAAGCGGTGTTTCCTCATGTATTACGTTAAATGAGCTCGGTAACCATTTTAATTTTCTCATCAGCTGGGCCCAAGCTAAATCAATCTGTACAAGAAAATCAGTGGAAATGTTAACCCTTTTAGTTTGGTACCGCGACTAACTGACCATTTAGAGGAGAATGCTTAAAACACGAACGCGCTAACACTTCGGATGTATGGAGTTGGAAAGGGAGAGTTGGGGGTGAGGGGGGGGGGGGGAGGAGGGGGAGGGGCTTCGAGACAGAGTGGTCAGGAATGATTTATGTAATTTGTGATAGTTTTCTTTCATGTGAAGCGCCCTGAGCTGTTAGAAAGGGCGCTATGTAAATGTACATTACTATCATTAGTAGTAGTATCAAAGACACACACACACACACACACACACACACACACACACACACAACACACAAACACACACGCAAACACACCCACACTTATACAGAGAGAGAGAGAGTGGGGAAGGAGAGCTGGAGAAGGCTTCCCCTGATCCTCAGACCCGGAACAAGGAGAAGCCCCACAAACCCGGCCACCCGTCCCCAGCCGTCCTCAGTGGAGCGCCATCAATAAAACACGACATGCAAATTAAGGGCCGCAGCTGATGCTTGCAGCACCCACACCGGGACACTTGCAGCCATGGAACTGCACGGCAAACATCACTCTGCCTTTCTTCCTCTCCACACAATACGCGCCTCCCAACACTTAGGCGCGCGCGTGTATGTGTGTGTGTGTGTGTGTGTGTGTGTGTGTGTGTGTGTGTGTGTGCGTGTGCCTGTGTGTGTTTCTGTGTTTGGGGAATTGGTGGTCCTTAGATCGTAACAATAAAAGACACGAAGGAAAGAATGACTAAGTAAGTAGCTAAGTAACTAAGAAGTAAGTTCAGTCTGCTGTCGAGACTTCCCGGGACAGAAGTTGGGAGCCGTGCTGTGCATAACAAATGGCTCTCTTCCAGGGGCAGAATCCAAATGGCCCCCTCTGGTTGTCTTTGGATGGTTAATATCCCCCTCCCCCCTTCCCCAGACCCACACCCTCCCAACACACACACACACACACACACACACACACACACACACACACACACACACACACTCGGATGAGACGATAAACCGAGGTCCCGGGTGCAGCATGCACTTAGCGCACGTAAAAGAACCCACGGCAACAAAAGGATTGTTCCTGGCAAAATTCTGTAGAAAAGTCCACTTCGATAGGAAAAGCAAATAAAACCGCACGCAGGAAAAAATACAAAAAATGGGTGGCGCTGTAGTGTAGCGACGTGCTCTCCCTCGGGAGAGCAGCCCGAATTTCACACAGAGAAATCTGTCGTGATAAAAAGAAATACAAATACAAATACACACACACACACACGCGCGCGCGCGCGCACACACACACACATATTCGCACGCGCGCGCTCGCATTTTACTCAAGCATCGTTTAATCTTTACACACTCTTCTGACAGAAGAGCTGTTGACCTTCCTTTGCTTTAAACAATCGTGTTGTTTCAAGTAATTAACACTGTTTAAGTAAAGCAAGTTTTGTACCTGTAGATTTGGATTAAGTTACAAAGAGAGAGAGAAACGGGGGAGGGAGGGAGAGAGAGAGGGGGGGGGAGCGAGGGAGAGAGGGGGGGGGGAGAGGGAGAGAGAGATAGAGACCAGCACACCGACAGAAAGGCAAACAGACAGACAAACGAATAATAATTAGCGATGTGGTCAGAGTCAAGGACTGGCAACTGTCGGACAGAAGTTCCAATCGCACGAAAGGCGTATCGCTTTTTGTGTTGTTGTTTTTCCTGTTTTCCTCTGCCCGGCGCCTGACCAGAGCTGAGCGTGCTGTGGACTCCAATGACTGCAGGTCTGACACCACACGGCCCGGTGCCATCCATTTCATGGACGTATTTGTATTTGTATTTCTTTTCATCACAACAGATTTCTCTGTGTGAAATTCGGACTGCTCTCCCCAGGGACAGCGCGTCGCTACACTACAGTGCCAACCTTTTTTTTTTTTGGTATTTTTTCCTGCGTGCAATTTTATTTGTTTTTCCTATCGAAGTGGATTTTTCTACAGAATTTTGTCAGGAAAAACTCTTTTGCTGCCGTGGGTTCTTTTACGTGCGCTAAGATGTTTTGAGCATGGTCAGCATATTCATACCAACACTGCAAGTGTGTGTATTTCTCGGGCCTGGCTCTGGTAGTGTGTCCGCGACCAAGTGAGGAGGAATTTTTTTTTGTTTGTTTAATGTCCCGTCACACATATGGGTGATTGAAGACATTTTGTTAAAGTATTTATGAATATATATGAGTATTATCGGTTAGAAGGCGTGGGAGATGTGGATGAATGGAGGGTTGGGGGAAACTGGGCAAATGAGGGTAAAAATGTGGGTGAAATAGTGACCTGCCCATGGATAACGTCAAGCAGCAGGAACAAACAGCTCTGCGACCAAGTGACCACTGTGGTCAGCAGGCGGCTGTGTATGACAGTGCATGTTAAACCGAAACAGGCAAATGCGAAATAACAGAGCAGGGTCTTCTTGTTTTTGTGTGGACTCATGGGTAGCCAACCCTGACAGCTCCCTGTGGACTTCCGACGCTACTTCCGGCTTGCTACAGACTGACGGTGTCTGTGGCAGTGTTGGGGGGAGCTCGTCAGTGGTGAGATTGACACTTACCTGGTGCGGAAAGTGGTGACATAAACAGGAATAAACAATAACGGAAAAAGACAATATCAAAGAGACACACAAATGAAAACAGTAATACAAATGAGGAAAAAAAGTGCATATTAAGAACGACATGTCTTTTGGCATACATCACCGTATTTGTATGAATTGTGAAACTTAATCTCTTCAAAGAAGGGCATCATCATCACCATCATCTCTCTCTCTCTCTCTCTCTCTCTCTCTCTCTCTCTGCCCCGAGCTTCGTTTCGTGTAAATCAGGAACAAGTGAAAAACAAATCGGACTAAGCGACTCTTTATATATCTCTCTCCATATCTATCTATCTATCTATCTCCCCTCTTTGGCATAGGACCGAGCGAAGGCATCAGCACACATCAGGCGAGGTGGAGACAAAGAAACAGACAGACGGACCTCGAAGCAGACTGAAAGAGTATCAGTTCTTTTATCTGTGCTCTGATCTCTCTTCGCGCGGCCGGGAACGTATACGTGTGTGTGCGTGTGTGTGTCTGTGTCTGTGTGTTTATGTGTCTGTGTTTGTGTGTATAAAGGAAGACAATTCGAAATGGTTCCATACTGCTCACGTCTTTCCGGACAATTAGCAAGCTATCAGCGTTCCGCCCGTCAGCTGAATGTTGGTTCTGTGAAATTATCCATAAACATTCCACTATCTGTTTTGAGAAGTTCCACCTGCGACTAGTTTTCACCACACACAGACGCACACACACACACACGCGCGCGCGCAGGCGCACACACACACACACACACACACACGCACACACACACACACACACACACACACACACACACACAAACACACGCAGGCACACACACACACACACACACACACACACACACACACAAACACAC
>NC_134897.1:6285703-6293203 GCF_041734735.1 Babylonia areolata
AGTTACCAGTTGTTCGTATCCATCTACTTCTCTCCTCTAGTTACCAGTTGTTCGTGTCCATCTACTTCTCTCTAGTTACCAGTTGTTCGTGTCCATCTACTTCTCTCCTCTAGTTACCAGTTGTTCGTATCCATCTACTTCTCTCCTCTAGTTACCAGTTGTTCGTATCCATCTACTTCTCTCTAGTTACCAGTTGTTCGTATCCATCTACTTCTCTCTAGTTACCAGTTGTTCGTGTCCATCTACTTCTCTCTAGTTACCAGTTGTTCGTGTCCATCTACTTCTCTCCTCTAGTTACCAGTTGTTCGTGTCCATCTACTTCTCTCCTCTAGTTACCAGTTGTTCGTATCCATCTACTTCTCTCTAGTTACCAGTTGTTCGTGTCCATCTACTTCTCTCCTCTAGTTACCAGTTGTTCGTGTCCATCTACTTCTCTCTAGTTACCAGTTGTTCGTGTCCATCTACTTCTCTCTAGTTACCAGTTGTTCGTATCCATCTACTTCTCTCCTCTAGTTACCAGTTGTTCGTATCCATCTACTTCTCTCCTCTAGTTACCAGTTGTTCGTATCCATCTACTTCTCTCTAGTTACCAGTTGTTCGTGTCCATCTACTTCTCTCCTCTAGTTACCAGTTGTTCGTATCCATCTACTTCTCTCCTCTAGTTACCAGTTGTTCGTATCCATCTACTTCTCTCCTCTAGTTACCAGTTGTTCCTATCCATCTACTTCTCTCCTCTAGTTACCAGTTGTTCGTATCCATCTACTTCTCTCTAGTTACCAGTTGTTCGTGTCCATCTACTTCTCTCCTCTAGTTACCAGTTGTTCGTATCCATCTACTTCTCTCCTCTAGTTACCAGTTGTTCGTATCCATCTACTTCTCTCCTCTAGTTACCAGTTGTTCGTGTCCATCTACTTCTCTCTAGTTACCAGTTGTTCGTGTCCATCTACTTCTCTCCTCTAGTTACCAATTGTTCGTATCCATCTACTTCTCTCTAGTTACCAGTTATTCGTGTCCATCTACTTCTCTCTAGTTACCAGTTGTTCGTGTCCATCTACTTCTCTCCTCTAGTTACCAGTTGTTCGTGTCCATCTACTTCTCTCTAGTTACCAGTTGTTCGTGTCCATCTACTTCTCTCCTCTAGTTACCAGTTGTTCGTGTCCATCTACTTCTCTCTAGTTACCAGTTGTTCGTATCCATCTACTTCTCTCCTCTAGTTACCAGTTGTTCGTGTCCATCAACTTCTCTCCTCTAGTTACCAGTTATTCGTGTCCATCTACTTCTCTCTAGTTACCAGTTGTTCGTATCCATCTACTTCTCTCTAGTTAACAGTTGTTCGTGTCCATCTACTTCTCTCTAGTTACCAGTTGTTCGTATCTATCTACTTCTCTCTAGTTACCACTTGTTCGTGTCCATCTACTTCTCTCCTCTAGTTACCGGTTGTTGGTATCCATCTACTTCTCTCCTCTAGTTACCAGTTGTTCGTATCCATCTACTTCTCTCCTCTAGTTACCAGTTGTTCCTATCCATCTACTTCTCTCCTCTAGTTACCAGTTGTTCGTATCCATCTACTTCTCTCTAGTTACCAGTTGTTCGTGTCCATCTACTTCTCTCCTCTAGTTACCAGTTGTTCGTATCCATCTACTTCTCTTCTCTAGTTACCAGTTGTTCGTATCCATCTACTTCTCTCCTCTAGTTACCAGTTGTTCGTGTCCATCTACTTCTCTCTAGTTACCAGTTGTTCGTGTCCATCTACTTCTCTCCTCTAGTTACCAATTGTTCGTATCCATCTACTTCTCTCTAGTTACCAGTTATTCGTGTCCATCTACTTCTCTCTAGTTACCAGTTGTTCGTGTCCATCTACTTCTCTCCTCTAGTTACCAGTTGTTCGTGTCCATCTACTTCTCTCTAGTTACCAGTTGTTCGTGTCCATCTACTTCTCTCCTCTAGTTACCAGTTGTTCGTGTCCATCTACTTCTCTCTAGTTACCAGTTGTTCGTATCCATCTACTTCTCTCCTCTAGTTACCAGTTGTTCGTGTCCATCAACTTCTCTCGTCTAGTTACCAGTTATTCGTGTCCATCTACTTCTCTCTAGTTACCAGTTGTTCGTATCCATCTACTTCTCTCTAGTTACCAGTTGTTCGTGTCCATCTACTTCTCTCTAGTTACCAGTTGTTCGTATCCATCTACTTCTCTCCTCTAGTTACCAGTTGTTCGTGTCCATCTACTTCTCTCCTCTAGTTACCAGTTGTTCGTATCCATCTACTTCTCTCCTCTAGTTACCAGTTGTTCGTATCCATCTACTTCTCTCCTCTAGTTACCAGCTGTTCGTGTCCATCTACTTCTCTCCTCTAGTTACCAGTTGTTCGTATCCATCTACTTCTCTCCTCTAGTTACCAGTTGTTCGTATCCATCTACTTCTCTCCTCTAGTTACCAGTTGTTCGTGTCCATCTACTTCTCTCCTCTAGTTACCAGTTGTTCGTGTCCATCTACTTCTCTCCTCTAGTTACCAGTTGTTCGTGTCCATCTACTTCTCTCCTCTAGTTACCAGTTGTTCGTGTCCATCTACTTCTCTCTAGTTACCAGTTGTTCGTGTCCATCTACTTCTCTCCTCTAGTTACCAGTTGTTCGTATCCATCTACTTCTCTCTAGTTACCAGTTGTTCCTATCCATCTACTTCTCTCCTCTAGTTACCAGTTGTTCGTATCCATCTACTTCTCTCTAGTTACCAGTTGTTCGTGTCCATCTACTTCTCTCCTCTAGTTACCAGTTGTTCGTATCCATCTACTTCTCTCTAGTTACCAGTTGTTCGTGTCCATCTACTTCTCTCTAGTTACCAGCTGTTCGTGTCCATCTACTTCTCTCCTCTAGTTACCAGTTGTTCGTGTCCATCTACTTCTCTCCTCTAGTTACCAGTTGTTCGTGTCCATCTACTTCTCTCCTCTAGTTACCAGTTGTTCGTATCCATCTACTTCTCTCCTCTAGTTACCAGTTGTTCCTATCCATCTACTTCTCTCCTCTAGTTACCAGTTGTTCGTGTCCATCTACTTCTCTAGTTACCAGTTGTTCGTATCCATCTACTTCTCTCCTCTAGTTACCAGCTGTTCGTGTCCATCTACTTCTCTCCTCTAGTTACCAGCTGTTCGTGTCCATCTACTTCTCTCCTCTAGTTACCAGTTGTTCCTATCCATCTACTTCTCTCCTCTAGTTACCAGTTGTTCGTATCCATCTACTTCTCTCCTCTAGTTACCAGTTGTTCGTATCCATCTACTTCTCTCTAGTTACCAGTTGTTCGTGTCCATCTACTTCTCTCTAGTTACCAGCTGTTCGTGTTCATCTACTTCTCTCTAGTTACCAGCTGTTCGTGTCCATCTACTTCTCTCCTCTAGTTACCAGTTGTTCGTGTCCATCTACTTCTCTCCTCTAGTTACCAGTTGTTCGTGTCCATCTACTTCTCTCCTCTAGTTACCAGTTGTTCCTATCCATCTACTTCTCTCCTCTAGTTACCAGTTGTTCGTGTCCATCTACTTCTCTCCTCTAGTTACCAGTTGTTCGTGTCCATCTACTTCTCTCCTCTAGTTACCAGTTGTTCGTGTCCATCTACTTCTCTCCTCTAGTTACCAGTTGTTCCTATCCATCTACTTCTCTCCTCTAGTTACCAGTTGTTCCTATCCATCTACTTCTCTCTAGTTACCAGTTGTTCGTATCCATCTACTTCTCTCTAGTTACCAGTTGTTCGTGTCCATCTACTTCTCTCTAGTTACCAGTTGTTCGTGTCCATCTACTTCTCTCCTCTAGTTACCAGTTGTTCGTGTCCATCTACTTCTCTCCTCTAGTTACCAGCTGTTCGTATCCATCTACTTCTCTCCTTTAGTTACACAGTTGTTCGTATCCATCTACTTCTCTCTAGTTACCAGTTGTTCGTGTCCATCTACTTCTCTCTAGTTACCAGTTGTTCGTATCCATCTACTTCTCTCCTCTAGTTACCAGTTGTTCGTGTCCATCTACTTCTCTCCTCTAGTTACCAGTTGTTCGTGTCCATCAACTTCTCTCCTCTAGTTACCAGTTGTTCGTGTCCATCTACTTCTCTCCTCTAGTTACCAGTTGTTCGTATCCATCTACTTCTCTCCTCTAGTTACCCCCCCCCCACAAGTGTAATCAGCAAAGTTTATACTCATATTTTGAATAAAAGACTTACGAAGTGGGCAGAAACAGAAGAGAAAAACATTGAGCAGCAGGCGGGTTTTAGAGCTGGTTATAGCACGATAGATCACATATTCACACTGTATTCTTTGGTACAAAATTATCTCTTACGAAATTCTAAATTATATGTAGCATTTGTGGATTTCAGAAAAGCGTTCGACTCTGTAAATCGTAATATTTTGTGGGATATTTTGAGAAAAACTGGTGTACATGGCAAGCTTTATACGGCCGTTAAGAGTATATATGATTCTGTCCTTGTGTGTGTACGTGATAAATGTAATTATTCTGATTTTTTCGAATGTCCATATGGTGTTAAACAGGGTTGTCTGCTAAGTCCCTTGTTGTTTTCGTTTTTCATTAATGAACTTGCT
Source organism: Babylonia areolata (assembly GCF_041734735.1). Classification (NCBI taxonomy): domain Eukaryota; kingdom Metazoa; phylum Mollusca; class Gastropoda; order Neogastropoda; family Buccinidae; genus Babylonia; species Babylonia areolata. Next base: position 6,290,277 of record NC_134897.1, read on the forward strand.
GTTGAAATATCAAAAAAGGGTAGACATGGAATTCAGATGATTCCAGGAGCAGTAGAATTGTTTTTGATGTTATTTGCAGATGATATTGTGCTTTTGTCTGATACGGCCATTGGATTGCAGAATCAACTAACTGTTTTAAAGCAAGAGGCAGACAGATTGCGGCTAACTGTAAATCTTGAAAAAACTAATGTTATAGTTTTTCGAAATGGGGGCCACCTTTCAGCACATGAAAAATGGTTTTATGGTGATAAAGAGTTAATAGTGACGAATTCCTATAAGTATCTGGGGATGTTATTTACCACGAAATTGAGTCTGTCGTCTGCTTGGGCTGAAACAAGCAAAAAAGGGAAAAAAGGGGTAATAGAAATTATTAAATCTTTTCGGAAGCTACATTCCATTGATATGAGCCTTTTCTGGAAATTGTTTGACACACAGGTTGAACCGGTTTTGACGTATGCAGCAGAAATTTGGGGACTTTTGATTAATAGTCAACTCGAAAGGGTGCACACATTTGCTATTAAACGTTTTCTCGGCGTTCCACTACACTCATCAAACACAGCACTATATGGGGAAACCGGCAGATACCCACTGTATGTTAAGACTTTCGTAAAATGTGTAAAGTATTGGATTAAGTTGACAAGGCTACCGGCTTCCAGATTGTGTAAGCAAGCGTATGAGATGATGTTACTGCAAGAAGAGAGAGGCAAACAAAACTGGGTTTATCAAATCAAAAAAACTCTAACTGAACATGGATTTGGACTTGTTTGGATGTGTCAAGGAGTGGGTTACGAAAATGTGTTTATCTCAGAATTTAAAGATAGACTGATAGCATGCTATAAACAAAATTGGCATGGAGAAATGGAAAGTAATGATAAATATAGCTGGTTCTTTTCCTTCAAGACAGCATTTCAGACAGAAAGATATATTTCAGTCATAACAAACAGGTGGCACAGAGTCAATCTTGCTAGATTTAGATTGAGAACAGTCGGGCTGAATGCTAATAAAAGATGGTTTGAGACAGGTGGATTAACATCTCCTTGTCCATTGTGTGGCGAGAATAAAGAAGATGAGATACATTTCATGTTCAGTTGCAAAGGATACGAGGAGGTTCGGGAAAACTGTACACTCTTTAAAACAGCTGCAGCAAAGAGGAAAGACCTGGTCAGTGTCTTAACATCAAATGACGAAAATATTATCCTCTCACTTGCAAAATACGTCTCAGAGGCAGTAGATACACGGAAAAAGAAAATAAATGATCAAAATGCCCGTTAATTCATAATATATACAAACATTAATGGTTTCCAAAATGATTTCTTTGAGGGTTAAAATTAGAAGCAGATAGAATTAGTATTTGGATGGTCAATCTAATGATGATGATGTTGTTATTTTTTTTGTGTGTGTGCAATTTTGTTGGCTGTTGTTTATTGATATAACCTTTGTAACATTAGGTGCGCTAGTTTTTGTTTTTGTTCTGTTTTGTTTTACTTTTTCAAATGATTGGATAAAACGACACTGTAACTTCCCCTGCACCCCCCTGTCACATGGGCTGTTAAGCTAATGACAGTAAAGAGTCAAAGTGTCAAAGTGTCCTCTAGTTACCAGTTGTTCGTGTCCATCTACTTCTCTCCTCTAGTTACCAGTTGTTCGTGTCCATCTACTTCTCTCCTCTAGTTACCAGTTGTTTGTGTCCATCTACTTCTCTAGTTACCAGTTGTTCGTATCCATCTACTTCTCTCCTCTAGTTACCAGTTGTTCGTATCCATCTACTTCTCTCCTCTAGTTACCAGTTGTTCCTATCCATCTACTTCTCTCCTCTAGTTACCAGTTGTTCGTGTCCATCTACTTCTCTCCTCTAGTTACCAGTTGTTCGTGTCCATCTACTTCTCTCCTCTAGTTTCGAATTGTTCGCCTTGACCATACCTGGAGATGGGAGAATACATCTCTTTTCTTGGTACCCGCTGTTCGCTTTCATCACAGACACGGACAGGAGGACACCTACTTCTTCTCGTTACCCACTGTTGTGATCAAAGTCCCGTCACTTTTGAACAGACAGTCGTTACTTCCACTTTCCACGGTGCAACTACAGGGAGGTTGTGGACACGCTTTCGTCGGGAACATTTCGTCAGGATTCTCCGGATATTTTTTTTTTTTTTAGCGAGAACCGCGTGCGCATGCGCGTCTCCACTGCCGGTTTTTGTTGGTCGCGGAAATGCTAAAAAAAATATCGTAGTGGAAAATGCCTGATGATGTGATCGAACTCTGCCGAAAAGTTGTCCGAAGAAAGGCAGTGCACACACAGAGAAGCTAGTTATGGTGGCGGACTGCCCATGATGTCATATGACTTTTTGTCGCTCTGCAAGCCACGAAATGCTCCCGACGAAAGCGTGGTCACAGCCTCCCTAACTGCCCACACGTTGGAGCCACTTGGAAAGGAAAGCATACTGTCATGCAGCCATTAACTTACTTTGACCTTATTACACATACTGTCATGTAGCCATTAACTTACTTTGACCTTATTACACATACTGTCATGTAGCCATTAACTTACTTTGACCTTATTACACACATACTGTCATGCAGCCATTAACTTACTTTGACCTTATTACACACATACTGTCATGCAGCCCTCAACTTACTTTGACCTTATTACACACATACTGTCATGTAGCCATTAACTAACTTTGACCTTATTACACACATACTGTCATGCAGCCCTCAACTAACTTTGACCTTATTACACACATACTGTCATGCAGCCCTCAACTTACTTTTGACCTTATTACACACATACTGTCATGCAGCCCTCAACTTACTTTGACCTTATTACACACATACTGTCATGCAGCCCTCAACTTACTTTGACCTTATTACACACATACTGTCATGTAGCCATTAACTTACTTTGACCTTATTACACACATACTGTC
>NC_134897.1:6298203-6308203 GCF_041734735.1 Babylonia areolata
TCCTTCACTCTCCCGCTCTCTCCATCTCTCTCCTCTCTCCTTCACTCTCCCGCTCTCTCCATCTCTTTCCTCTCTCCTTCACTCTCTTGCTCTCCCCAGCTCTCTCCTCTCTCCTTCACTCTCCCGCTCTCCCATCTCTCTCCTCTCTCCTTCACTCTCCCGCTCTCTCCATCTCTCTCCTTCACTCTCCCGCTCTCTCCATCTCTCTCCTTCACTCTCCCGCTCTCTCCATCTCTCTCCTCACTCCTTCACTCTCCCACTCTCTCCATCTCTCTCCTCTCTCCTTCACTCTCCCGCTCTCTCCTCTCTCCTTCACTCTCCCGCTCTCCCCATCTCTCTCCTTCACTCTCCCGCTCTCCCCATCTCTCTCTCTCCTTCACTCTTCCGCTCTCTCCATCTCTCTCCTTCACTCTCCCGCTCTCCCCATCTCTCCCCATCTCTCTCCTTCACTCTCCCCATCTCTCTCTCCTTCACTCTCCCGCTCTCCCCATCTCTCTCCTCACTCCTTCACTCTCCCGCTCTCTCCATCTCTGTCCTCTCTCCTTCACTCTCCCGCTCTCTCCATCTCTGTCCTCTCTCCTTCACTCTCCCGCTCTCTCCATCGCTCTCCTCTCTCCTTCACTCTCCTGCTTTCTCCATCTCTCTCCTCCTTCTCTCTCCCGCTCTCCCCATCTCTCTCCTCTCTCCTTCACTCTCCCGCTCTCTCCATCTCTCTCCTCTCTCCTTCACTCTCCCGCTCTCCCCATCTCTCTCCTCTCTCCTTCACTCTCCCGCTCTCCCCATCTCTCTCTCCTCTCTCCTTCACTCTCCCGCTCTCCCCATCTCTCTCCTCTCTCCTTCACTCTCCCGCTCTCTCCATCTCTCTCCTCTCTCCTTCACTCTCCCGCTCTCTCCTTCACTCTCCCGCTCTCTCCATCTCTCTCCTCTCTCCTTCACTCTCCCGCTCTCCCCATCTCTCTCCTTCACTCTCCCGCTCTCTCCATCTCTCTCCTCACTCCTTCACTCTCCCGCTCTCTCCATCTCTTTCCTCTCTCCTTCACTCTCTTGCTCTCCCCAGCTCTCTCCTCTCTCCTTCACTCTCCCGCTCTCCCATCTCTCTCCTCTCTCCTTCACTCTCCCGCTCTCTCCATCTCTCTCCTTCACTCTCCCGCTCTCTCCATCTCTCTCCTTCACTCTCCCGCTCTCTCCATCTCTCTCCTCACTCCTTCACTCTCCCACTCTCTCCATCTCTCTCCTCTCTCCTTCACTCTCCCGCTCTCTCCTCTCTCCTTCACTCTCCCGCTCTCCCCATCTCTCTCCTTCACTCTCCCGCTCTCCCCATCTCTCTCTCCTTCACTCTTCCGCTCTCTCCATCTCTCTCCTTCACTCTCCCGCTCTCCCCATCTCTCCCCATCTCTCTCCTTCACTCTCCCCATCTCTCTCTCCTTCACTCTCCCGCTCTCCCCATCTCTCTCCTCACTCCTTCACTCTCCCGCTCTCTCCATCTCTGTCCTCTCTCCTTCACTCTCCCGCTCTCTCCATCTCTGTCCTCTCTCCTTCACTCTCCCGCTCTCTCCATCGCTCTCCTCTCTCCTTCACTCTCCTGCTTTCTCCATCTCTCTCCTCCTTCTCTCTCCCGCTCTCCCCATCTCTGTCCTCTCTCCTTCACTCTCCCGCTCTCCCCATCTCTGTCCTCTCTCCTTCACTCTCCCGCTCTCCCCATCTCTCTCCTCTCTCCTTCACTGTCCCGCTCTCCCCATCTCTCTCTCCTCTCTCCTTTACTCTCCCGCTCTCCCCATCTCTCTCTCCTTCACTCTTCCGCTCTCTCCATCTCTCTCCTTCACTCTCCCGCTCTCCCCATCTCTCCCCATCTCTCTCCTTCACTCTCCCCATCTCTCTCTCCTTCACTCTCCCGCTCTCCCCATCTCTCTCCTCACTCCTTCACTCTCCCGCTCTCTCCATCTCTGTCCTCTCTCCTTCACTCTCCCGCTCTCTCCATCTCTGTCCTCTCTCCTTCACTCTCCCGCTCTCTCCATCGCTCTCCTCTCTCCTTCACTCTCCTGCTTTCTCCATCTCTCTCCTCCTTCTCTCTCCCGCTCTCCCCATCTCTGTCCTCTCTCCTTCACTCTCCCGCTCTCCCCATCTCTGTCCTCTCTCCTTCACTCTCCCGCTCTCCCCATCTCTCTCCTCTCTCCTTCACTGTCCCGCTCTCCCCATCTCTCTCTCCTCTCTCCTTTACTCTCCCGCTCTCCCCATCTCTCTCCCCTCTCCTTCACTCTCCCGCTCTCTCCATCTCTCTCCTTCACTCTCCCGCTCTCCCCATCTCTCTCCTCACTCCTTCACTCTCCAGCTTTCTCCATCTCTTCCCTCTCTCCTTTACTCTCCCGCTCTCCCCATCTCTTTCCTCTCTCCTTTACTCTCCCGCTCTCCCCATCTCTTTCCTCTCTCCTTTACTCTCCCGCTCTCCCCATCTCTTTCCTCTCTCCTTTACTCTCCCGCTCTCCCAATCTCTTTCCTCTCTCCTTCACTGTCCCGCTCTCCCCATCTCTCTCCCCTCTCCTTCACTCTCCCGCTCTCTCCAACTCTCTCCTCTCTCCTTCACTCTCCCGCTCTCCCCATCTCTCTCCTCTACCCCGCACTCTGATCGATCTCCCCGAGGGCAGCGTGTCTGCAGGTTGCAGCTCTGTCCTTATCTGCTGCGTTCCTGCAGCATGTTAGATTTGTTCTACCCTTATCTTTCCCATTCAACTTGTCTTTACCAGTCATTTTTTTTTGTTTCTACAGAACGTCGTTAGGGACAACTCCCTGGCTCTTTTCAGTTCTGCTGACTGCACACGGAACTTTTGTTTTTCGTCTGATCCGGGAACAAAATGTTGCCGAACAAGTCTGGTAAAGGGTAAGAATATAAATCCTGGTCCTTGCGAGAATCGAACTTGGGTCCCTCATCTCCTGCTAGATAGAACTTTCTCCACTCGGCCACCACTCCGAGAGACAGAGACACACAGACACTGAACAGACAGACACACAGACACAGAACGGAAGAGACAGAGACAGAGACACAGAGCGGAAGAGACAGAGACACAGAGCGGAAGAGACACAGACACAGAACGGAAGAGACAGAGACAGAACGGAAGAGACAGAGACACAGAGCGGAAGAGACAGAGACACAGAGCGGAAGAGACAGAGACACAGAGCGGAAGAGACAGAGACAGAGAACGGAAGAGACAGAGACAGACACAGAGCGGAAGAGACAGAGACACAGAGCGGAAGAGACAGAGACACAGAACGGAAGAGACAGAGACACAGAGCGGAAGAGACAGAGACACAGAACGGAAGAGACAGAGACAGACACAGAGCGGAAGAGACAGAGACACAGAGCGGAAGAGACAGAGACAGACACAGAGCGGAAGAGACAGAGACAGACACAGAGCGGAAGAGACAGAGACAGACACAGAGCGGAAGAGACAGAGACACAGAGCGGAAGAGACAGAGACAGACACAGTGCGGAAGAGACAGAGACAGAACGGAAGAGACAGAGACAGACACAGAGCGGAAGAGACAGAGACAGACACAGAGCGGAAGAGACAGTCACAGAACGGAAGAGACAGAGACACAGAACGGAAGAGACAGAGACAGAGACACAGAGCGGAAGAGACAGAGACAGACACAGAGCGGAAGAGACAGTCACAGAACGGAAGAGACAGAGACAGAGAACGGAAGAGACAGACACAGAACGGAAGAGACAGAGACAGAACGGAAGAGAGAGACAGAACGTAAGAGACGGAGACAGAGACACAGAACGGAAGAGACAGAGACACAGAGCGGAAGAGACAGAGACAGAACGTAAGAGACGGAGACAGAGACACAGAACGGAACAGACAGACACACAGACACAGAACGGAACAGACAGACACACAGACACAGAACGGAACAGACACACAGACACAGAACGGAACAGACAGACACACAGACACAGAACGGAACAGACAGACACACAGACACAGAACGGAACAGACAGACACACAGACACAGAACGGAAGAAACAAGTGTTCATTGTAAGAGGCTTTACCGCTTGAAATCGATACCCCTACCCCCACCCCCTTCACAACCCCATCTTCTATTAAAAACTGACCCTTGAAATCCAAAACTTGTAATCCATCCCAAAAAAAATCCTGTCCCAGGATACCAGCTGCGCTATCATGTGCTCTAGCCTCCACTCCGCAGCTTACCGTCTGCCAGGTTCACACGCTGAGGCGACCGCAAGGGACCGATTTGTCAGCAAGACGACTGCACTACGACACAAACACGGCCATGAGAAGACTTATCTCCTCTCGTTACCAGTTGTTCACATTCATTTATATATATATATATAAATGCAGAGGGTGGATACTTACCTCCTCTTCTTACCTTTGTTCGCTGTTACCATGGATATGAGGGAAAGGATACAGAACTCCTCTTATTGTCCACTGTTCACCTTCATGATGGATATAGCGGGGGTGGGGGGTGGGGGGTGTTTATCTCCCCTTGTTACTGACTGTTCACAGTTATCAGAGACGTGGAAAGGATACTGAACTCATCCCATTACCCACTGTTTGTCTTTATCATGATGTGGGAAGGATACTGATATCTTCCCATTACCGACTGCTTTTTATCATGATGTGGGAAGGATACTGATATCTTCCCATTACCCACTGTTTGTCTTTATCATAATGTGGGAAGGAAACTGATATTCTTCCCATTACCCACTGTTTGTCTTTATCATGATGTGGGAAGGATACTGATATCTTCCCATTACCCACTGTTTGTCTTTATCATGATGTGGGAAGGATACTGATATCTTCCCATTACCCACTGTTTGTCTTTATCAAGATGTGGGAAGGATACTGATATCTTCCCATTACCCACTGTTTGTCTTTATCATGATGTGGGAAGGATACTGATATCTTCCCATTACCCACTGTTTGTCTTTATCATGATGTGGGAAGGATACTGATATCTTCCCATTACCCACTGTTTGTCTTTATCATGATGTGGGAAGGATACTTATATCTTCCCATTACCCACTATTATTCTTTATCATAATGTAGGAAGGAAACTGATATTCTTCCCATTACCCACTGTTTGTCTTTATCATGATGTGGGAAGGATACTAATATCTTCCCATTACCCACTATTCGTCTTTATCATGATGTGGGAAGGATACTTATATCTTCCCATTACCCACTGTTTGTCTTTATCATGATGTGGGAAGGATACTTATATCTTCCCATTACCCACTGTTTGTCTTTATCATGATGTGGGAAGGATACTTATATCTTCCCATTACCCACTGTGTGCCTTCGTCACAGATAAAGAGTGGTGAACACTTTGGGTAGGGAGACCTCACTGTGAACGATGCAGTCGAAGCGACCAGCTCAACCTGTGAATTGAACAGACAGCAGGTTGTACGATCGTCAAATTTTAAGATTCAAGATTATTATTCTGAAAAATCACCACGGGGGTACATGGAAAAAACAAAATGGTCAAAAAGCAAACAATACAAGGCGACAATGTATGTGGCGATGTTACACAGAACATGACGGACTTGTAATTAATGTAGCTCTTCAGTTTTCGAAGGCTTTCTCTGATCTGTTGCACAAGGGAAAGTTCGACTGTTCCTTTTCAACTTTTTCTCAACGGCTGAAACAGCAGGGGATACTGAGGGTAAATGCCAACGGACAAGTCTAACTACGAGGGATGGGTCTGGGCACATCTGGACAATTAAACAGAAGCGGGTCTGGAACTCATTAGACATTATTATTGGAACTTCGCACCAGTCTGTTGTGTGCAGTTTCAGTAGCTCAAGGAGGCGTCACTGCGTTCGGACAAATCCATATACGCTACACCACATCTGCCAAGCAGATGCCTGACCAGCAGCGTAACCCAACGCGCTTAGTCAGGCCTTGAGGAAAAAACAAACAAAAAAAACAAACAGTTGTGTGCATTATTGGTTTTGATCACACACACACACACACACACACACACACACACACACACACACACACACACACACACACACACACACACACCCCTTTTGAGAGCACTCATAAACCGTACAGCATGACTTGCAAATAGACTCGCGTCAAAATATCCTTTGGCCCACAAACGACACTATTCTGGAGATTTGATCACACACACACACACACACACACACACACACACACACACACACACACACACACACACACACACCCCTTTTGAGAGCACTCATAAACCGTACAGCATGACTTGCAAATAGACTCGCGTCAAAATATCCTTTGGCCCACAAACGACACTATTCTGGAGATTCCGGTCAAAATTGACGTTTTAACTCACTCAGTACGGCCAGTCCTCTCTTCTCCTCTACACAGACCCCTCGGATGTCCAATGGGTGTCTGAATGACCCAACCTTTAGCTTCCGTCGTCAGAATTGTGGTATTCCTTGTGAACATTCACCTCTTCAGTATAAGAGCCTTCCGCTTGCAATATTTTGATGATGGTAACTGGGGTGAAACGCTGTTAACGTCGTCTCTTTCGCCGTTAGTATGGAGAGAGTTAATCTGTCAACAACATGCTTTCATGAATTCTCCCGGCGCTGGTAATGCACAATAATTTATTCGATATATCCAATCAAATCAGATATTTTAAACTGTGCTAAAGTTCAAGTCCTGCTCGTAGCTTTCCTTGATTTTAGGATTTTCAGCTTGGTCGGCAGTGGTGCGCGAAGAGAAGAGCGCACAAACAGCCGGGAATAGGTGATGTTTGGTTCTTGGAAACGGACATTCATGAAGGTATCAGAAACAGCCGCGAATAGGTGATGTTTGGTTCTTGGAAATGGACATTCATTAAGGTATCAGAAACAGCCGGGAATAGGTGATGTTTGGTTCTTGGAAATGGACATTCATTAAGGTATCAGAAACAGCCGGGAATAGGTGATGTTTGGTTCTTGGAAATGGACATTCATTAAGGTATCAGAAACAGCCGCAAATAGGTGATGTTTGGTTCTTGGAAATGGACATTCATGAAGGTATCAGAAACAGCCGCAAATAGGTGATGTTTGGTTCTTGGAAATGGACATTCATGAAGGTATCAGAAACAGCCGGGAATAGGTGATGTTTGGTTCTTGGAAATGGACATTCATGAAGGTATCAGAAACAGCCGGAATAGGTGATGTTTGGTTCTTGGAAATGGACATTCATGAAGGTATCAGAAACAGCCGGCAAATAGGTGATGTTTGGTTCTTGGAAATGGACATTCATGAAGGTATCAGAAACAGCCGCAAATAGGTGATGTTTGGTTCTTGGAAATGGACATTCATGAAGGTATCAGAAACAGCCGCAAATAGGTGATGTTTGGTTCTTGGAAATGGACATTCATGAAGGTATCAGAAACAGCCGCAAATAGGTGATGTTTGGTTCTTGGAAATGGACATTCATGAAGGTATCAGAAACAGCCGCAAATAGGTGATGTTTGGTTCTTGGAAATGGACATTCATGAAGGTATCAGAAACAGCCGCAAATAGGTGATGTTTGGTTCTTGGAAATGGACATTCATGAAGGTATCAGAAACAGCCGCAAATAGGTGATGTTTGGTTCTTGGAAATGGACATTCATGAAGGTATCAGAAACAGCCGCAAATAGGTGATGTTTGGTTCTTGGAAATGGACATTCATGAAGGTATCAGAAACAGCCGCAAATAGGTGATGTTTGGTTCTTGGAAATGGACATTCATGAAGGTATCAGAAACAGCCGCAAATAGGTGATGTTTGGTTCTTGGAAATGGACATTCATGAAGGTATCAGAAACAGCCGCAAATAGGTGATGTTTGGTTCTTGGAAATGGACATTCATGAAGGTATCAGAAACAGCCGCAAATAGGTGATGTTTGGTTCTTGGAAATGGACATTCATGAAGGTATCAGAAACAGCCGCAAATAGGTGATGTTTGGTTCTTGGAAATGGACATTCATGAAGGTATCAGAAACAGCCGCAAATAGGTGATGTTTGGTTCTTGGAAATGGACATTCATGAAGGTATCAGAAACAGCCGCAAATAGGTGATGTTTGGTTCTTGGAAATGGACATTCATGAAGGTATCAGAAACAGCCGCAAATAGGTGATGTTTGGTTCTTGGAAATGGACATTCATGAAGGTATCAGAAACAGCCGCAAATAGGTGATGTTTGGTTCTTGGAAATGGACATTCATGAAGGTATCAGAAACAGCCGCAAATAGGTGATGTTTGGTTCTTGGAAAGGACATTCATTAAGGTATCAGAAACAGCCGGGAATAGGTGATGTTTGGTTCTTGGAAATGGACATTCATGAAGGTATCAGAAACAGCCGCAAATAGGTGATGTTTGGTTCTTGGAAATGGACATTCATGAAGGTATCAGAAACAGCCGCAAATAGGTGATGTTTGGTTCTTGGAAATGGACATTCATTAAGGTATCAGAAACAGCCGCAAATAGGTGATGTTTGGTTCTTGGAAATGGACATTCATGAAGGTATCAGAAACAGCCGCAAATAGGTGATGTTTGGTTCTTGGAAATGGACATTCATGAAGGTATCAGAAACAGCCGCAAATAGGTGATGTTTGGTTCTTGGAAATGGACATTCATGAAGGTATCAGAAACAGCCGGGAATAGGTGATGTTTGGTTCTTGGAAATGGACATTCATTAAGGTATCAGAAACAGCCGGGAATAGGTGATGTTTGGTTCTTGGAAATGGACATTCATTAAGGTATCAGAAACAGCCGGGAATAGGTGATGTTTGGTTCTTGGAAATGGACATTCATGAAGGTATCAGAAACAGCCGGGAATAGGTGATGTTTGGTTCTTGGAAATGGACATTCATGAAGGTATCACAACGAGGTCGAAGCAGACGTAAAATTGTGAAGTTGGGCGGCACATGAACCGTTAGCAGTTACACGCTATATCCCCTCATTACTCACCGCTCGCTCGCCTCCATTGGATATATATATATATATATATATATATATATATATATATATATATATATATATATATATATTGTAAGGGGGGATACAAACCTTTTCTCACCCACTGTTTACCATTATTATACATATTACTGGTAAGGGGGTGGATACTATTCGCTTACCATTATTATACATATTACTGGTAAGGGGGTGGATACTATTCGCTTACCATTATTATACATATTGCTGGTAAGGGGGTGGATACTATTCGCTTCTCACCCAGTTTACCATTATTATACACATTACTGGTAAGGGGGTGGATACTATTCCCATCTCACCCACTGTTCACCATTATTATACATATTACTGGTAAGGGGTTGGATACTATTCCCATTTCACCCACTGTTCACCATTATTATACATATTACTGGTAAGGGGGTGGATACTATTCCCATCTCACCCACTGTTCACCATTATTATACATATTACTGGTAAGGGGGTGGATACTATTCCCATCTCACCCACTGTTCACCATTATTATACATATTACTGGTAAGGGGGTGGATACTATTCGCTTCTCGCCCACTGTTCACCATTATTATACATATTACTGGTAAGGGGGTGGATACTATTCGCTTCTCGCCCAGTGTTTGCCTTTATCATAAATATTATAGGTATTGGGGGTGGATGCTAATCACATCTCACCCACTGTTTACTTTAAATTATGTACATCATAGGTATGGGGGTGGATACTATTCATATCTCACCCACTGTTTACTTTAAATTATGTACATCATAGGTATGGGGGTGGATACTAATCACATCTCACCCACTGTTTACTTTAAATTATATACATCATAGGTATGGGGGTGGATACTAATCACATCTCACCCACTGTTTACTTTAAATTATATACATCATAGGTATGGGGGTGGATACTAATCACATCTCACCCACTGTTTACTTTAAATTATATACATCATAGGTATGGGGGTGGATACTAATCACTCTCACCCTTGATGATAGATACGGGAGGCACGGCACTTATCTGCTCTCGTTTCCCACTGTTC
>NC_134897.1:6318203-6340703 GCF_041734735.1 Babylonia areolata
GGTTTTGTTCCACCGCGCCAAGTGCGTGCTGCACAAGGGACCTCGGTTTATCGTCTCATCCGAATGACTAGACGCTCAATTTGATTTTCCAATCAAACTTGGGAGAAGGGGCTAGACCGGGATTGGAACCCAGACCTTGATGGACACTGTACTGACAGAGAATCGTCTTTACCATTCTACCACCCTCATCCTTCCCAAAGACACATTCGTCAAGTGGATGGCCGCCGACTGCGAGACTCCAGTTTTTCCATGCGAGTCCACAGCACACTCAACTGGAAGAACAGTTTGAGTGGAAGAACACATCACACTGATATATCCCACTAATACACTCAACAGGAAGAACAGTTTGAGTGGAAGAACACATCACACTGATCTATCCCACTAATACACTCAACAGGAAGAACAGTTTGAGTGGAAGAACACATCACACTGATCTATCCCACTAATACACTCAACTGGAAGAACAGTTTGAGTGGAAGAACACATCACACTGATATATCCACTAATAAGTACTACACGCTTCCTCCCATTTGCAAGTTCGTGACGCTTACCATTTCACCTGGTAGCTGGTTATGATGCTGATGACGACAACGACGATGACGGTGATGATTGCTGTCAAAGAGGACAAGTCCAGTTCACTGTGTGTGTGTGTGTGTGTGTGTGTGTGTGTGTGTGTGTGTGTGTGTGTGTGTGTGTGTGTGAGTGAGTGTGTGTGTGTGAGTGAGTGTGTGTGTGTGTGTGTGTGTGTGTGTGTGTGTGTGTGTGTGTGTGTGTGTGTGTGTGTGTGTGTGTGTGTGAAGATCATGGAACACGTGGATTTTTGTCTTTAACTGAATGACGACATGGACGTGAGACGCTTGGGAAGAAAGTGGAAAGTGTACTGTACGAATTCATTTTTTTATGTACACAATGATTTTGAAAGAAAATGTACTGCTTCTTTTCTTTTCATTGTCATAACTATCGCGTTGTTGGTTGTTGTTTTGTTGCTGTTGTTTGTTGTTCTCGTTTGTTGTTTTGTTTTCTTGTGTTTTTATCTCTCTTCTTTTCAAAAGCCCTCTCTCAGGTTTTTTTTTCATTTGGTGCTGACATATGTTTTAATTTCAGAATTGTCTCATCGGCCTTATCGTCCGAGTATTTAAAAAAAAACCAACTAAACGACAAAAGCCTGTCTGATGGACATTTTCTACAAAGAAAGCATCATATCAACAACATAAAGACAAATCACCGATACAGATTTCCCGGACCATTGCACACAATTTTCATCACTGACAAATGGAGCTACAGGTTACTGGGCATGACCGACCAGCTGTGAAGATATTAAAGAATAGGAGACTGAAGCCAAACAGAGGATTGATTTTCTTCTTCCAAAATACACGTCAGGACCCGGGGGAGGCGTTCTGAGGACATGGGTTTGTAATTAGTGCGTGGTACCCAGGTATAGATTTAACGGGACGGTCCATTGAACACAGGTGATTTGGGATATTATGAACCGAGCGTTTACGTCCTTTATTTCTTTGGTGAAATAGTAATGCTTCATCTCTCTCTTTATGTGTGTGTGTGTGTGTGTGTGTGTGTGTGTGTGTGTGTGTGTGTGTGTGTGTTTGTCTGTCTGTCTCTCTCTCACAAACATATACATACACACACTATGTAAACATGTGTAGTACTTATTAGTGGGATATATCCATTCCCGCTCCTTGCCTGTTTTTCTCCGGAATTAAATCTCTATCTGTCTGTCTGTCTCTCTCTATATATATCTCTGTGTCTCTGTCTGTCTGTCTGTCTGTGTGTGTCTCTCTCTTCCTGTCTGTCTGTCTGTCTGTCTCTCTCTTTCTCTCTGTGTCTGTCTGTCTTTCTTTGTGTCTGTCTGTCTCTCTCTCGCTCTGTCCGTCTGTCTGTCTGTCTGTCTGTGTGTGTCTCTCTCTTCCTGTCTGTCTGTCTGTCTGTCTCTCTCTTTCTCTCTGTGTCTGTCTGTCTTTCTTTGTGTCTGTCTGTCTCTCTCTCGCTCTGTCCGTCTGTCTGTCTGTCTCTCTCTCTCTTTCTCTCTTCCCCACCCCATGCAACTCCCTCACTACTATCATCACCACCCCACACTGGTTGATCGATATGAACCACCAGGTGATCACAGTGTAGGAAGCCACTCACTCTCACAGTTACCGCCACTCTCACCGCTAGTGTCAGATGTCGATTGGGCGAACAGTCAGATGGAGGTCAAGGTCTTTGCCGGCATCGTCCGCCCTTGACCTATATCCAGAAAACGGTGTTCTGCAGCCTGCCTGGAGCCACAAGTAACGGTTGGCAGGGACTACCACAAGACAGAACCTGTCCTTGTAGTATCTGGATTCAGTTTGAACCCTGCACACTCTAGCATCGATTGGCTGATAGTGCTGGACTTTAACATGACGGTCCTGGGTTTAATTCAGGGAACGGTGCCCGCTGGGTAAAGAGTGGACATCAGCTTCCCTGTCCACCCACGTGCCGGGCCTTGATGCATTGACCCCCGCTGTGGACATATACAGATACGCAGAAGATCAAATGCCCCGTGTTAAACGATCCTGTAATCCACATCAGGGTTTTACGGGTTATGGGAACACGAACATTCCCAGCAAAGACACCACCAACAGGTGATATAGCTGCCTTAGTGACGGGATTGAAACGGTCATGCATAAAAGCACCCTCCCAGAATAAACATGGGACTGCAGACGCGAACGAAGAAGAAGAAGAAGTAGTAGGAGAAGAAGAAGAAGAAATCAAAACCCTATCCCACAGTACCACACTGCACTAGAAACTCTTGTCCTTTTATTTCTTACTGTTCAGGAAAACCTTGTCCTGCAGTCTCTTACTACATATGTAAGATTTGTCTTGTGGCCTCATACTATACTGGAAAAAAAAAAAGGTTCTGCTGTTCAGCACGAGAAAACCTCCGCTGTCTTTCACAACAAGGGAAATTCTTGTTCCGAGGATACACTGTTTCACTACACAGGAACACCTTATTCTGGTGTCTCTTACAACGCAGAAAATCGTGTTCAGCACTATGTATGATCGGGGATGTGGTTCTGGACACTCTCTTCAGTTCCTGAATAGATCAGTGTTGTGAACTTGATTTAGATTTTATGAAAAACACGTGGTTGAAGTGGTCAACTTTCCGCTGTTTCCGATATTTTTGGTTTGATTTGAAGTTTTAGTGGACTGAGCGATACGCGAATGTATTGGTCTTTTAACTTTGTTTAAATCGACTTTTTAACTTTATTTTGTGTCCTTTTCCACTGGTTTTAAGACCTGACGCGTCTTTTGCCCTGAAATGGTTTGGCTAGGCTATGAGCAACATGGTTTGATTTACTACTCACCTTGCTCTGCTATCTATATCTATCATGGACAGATTTTTTGTTTTGTATTACAGTCTCGTACTGCAAACGAAACCTTGTCCACCACTGTCATACTACACAATAAAGGTTTGTCATACATACCATTCTACACAACAAAGGTTTGTCATACATACCATACTACACAATAAAGGTTTGTCATACATACCATTCTACACAACAAAGGTTTGTCATACATACCATTCTACACAATAAAGGTTTGTCATACATACCATACTACACAACAAAGGTTTGTCATACATACCATACTACACAACAAAGGTTTGTCATACATACCATACTACACAATAAAGGTTTGTCATACATACCATTCTACACAACAAAGGTTTGTCATATATACCACACTACATACATACCATACAACACAACAAAGGTTTGTCATACATACCATACTACACAACAAAGGTTTGTCATACATACCATTCTACACAACAAAGGTTTGTCATACATACCATACTACACAACAAAGGTTTGTCATACATACCATACTACACAATAAAGGTTTGTCATACATACCATACTACACAACAAAGGTTTGTCATACATACCATTCTACACAACAAAGGTTTGTCATACATACCATACTACACAATAAAGGTTTGTCATACATACCATACTACACAATAAAGGTTTGTCATACATACCATTCTACACAATAAAGGTTTGTCATACATACCATTCTACACAACAAAGGTTTGTCATACATACCATTCTACACAACAAAGGTTTGTCATACATACCATACAACACAACAAAGGTTTGTCATACATACCATACAACACAACAAAGGTTTGTCATACATACCATACTACACAACAAAGGTTTGTCATACATACCATTCTACACAACAAAGGTTTGTCATACATACCATTCTACACAACAAAGGTTTGTCATACATACCATACTACACAACAAAGGTTTGTCATATATACCATTCTACACAATAAAGGTTTGTCATATATACCATTCTACACAATAAAGGTTTGTCATATATACCATTCTACACAATAAAGGTTTGTCATACATACCATACTACACAATAAAGGTTTGTCATACATACCATACTACACAATAAAGGTTTGTCATACATACCATACAACACAATAAAGGTTTGTCATACATACCATTCTACACAACAAAGGTTTGTCATACATACCATACTACACAATAAAGGTTTGTCATACATACCATACTACACAACAAAGGTTTGTCATACATACCATACTACACAACAAAGGTTTGTCATACATACCATACAACACAATAAAGGTTTGTCATACATACCATACTACACAATAAAGGTTTGTCATACATACCATACAACACAATAAAGGTTTGTCATACATACCATACTACACAATAAAGGTTTGTCATACATACCATTCTACACAACAAAGGTTTGTCATACATACCATTCTACACAACAAAGGTTTGTCATACATACCATTCTACACAACAAAGGTTTGTCATACATACCATACAACACAACAAAGGTTTGTCATACATACCATTCTACACAACAAAGGTTTGTCATACATACCATTCTACACAACAAAGGTTTGTCATACATACCATTCTACACAACAAAGGTTTGTCATACATACCATACTACACAACAAAGGTTTGTCATATATACCATTCTACACAATAAAGGTTTGTCATACATACCATTGTACACAATAAAGGTTTGTCATACATACCATACTACACAATAAAGGTTTGTCATACATACCATACTACACAATAAAGGTTTGTCATACATACCATACAACACAATAAAGGTTTGTCATACATACCATACAACACAATAAAGGTTTGTCATACATACCATTGTACACAACAAAGGTTTGTCATGCATACCATACTACACAATAAAGGTTTGTCATACATACCATACTACACAACAAAGGTTTGTCATACATACCATACAACACAATAAAGGTTTGTCATACATACCATACTACACAATAAAGGTTTGTCATACATACCATACTACACAATAAAGGTTTGTCATACATACCATTCTACACAATAAAGGTTTGTCATACATACCATACAACACAATAAAGGTTTGTCATACATACCATACTACACAATAAAGGTTTGTCATACATACCATACTACACAATAAAGGTTTGTCATACATACCATACTACACAATAAAGGTTTGTCATACATACCATACTACACAATAAAGGTTTGTCATACATACCATTCTACACAATAAAGGTTTATCATACATACCATTCTACACAATAAAGGTTTGTCATACATACCATTCTACACAACAAAGGTTTGTCATATATACCATTCTACACAATAAAGGATTGTCATACATACCATACAACAAAATAAAGGTTTGTCATACATACCATACAACACAATAAAGGATTGTCATACATACCATACTACACAATAAAGGTTTGTCATATATGCCATACTACATACATACCATACAACAAAATAAAGGTTTGTCATACATACCATATTTGTCATACCTTGTTTGTCATACAACACAATAAAGGTTTGTCATACATACCATACTACATACATACCATACTGCACAATAAAGGTTTGTCATACATACCATACAACACAATAATGGTTTGTCACATATACCATACTGCATACATACCATACACCAAAATAAAGGTTTGTCATACATACCATACAACACAATAAAGGTTTGTCATACATACCATACAACACAATAATGGTTTGTCATATATACCATACTGCATACACACCATACACCAAAATAAAGGTTTGTCATACATACCATACAACACAATAAAGGTTTGTCATACATACCATACAACACAATAAAGGTTTGTCATACATACCATACAACACAATAAAGGTTTGTCATACATACCATACAACAAAACAAAGGTTTGTCATACATACCATACAACACAATAAAGGTTTGTCATACATACCATACAACACAATAAAGGTTTGTCATACATACCATACAACACAATAATGGTTTGTCATACATACCATGCATACAACACAATAAAGGTTTGTCATACATACCATGCAACAAAACAAAGGTTTGTCATACATACCATACAACACAATAAAGGTATGTCATACATACCATACAACACAATAAAGGTTTGTCATACATACCATACAACAAAACAAAGGTTTGTCATACATACCATACAACACAATAAAGGTTTGTCATACATACCATACAACACAATAAAGGTTTGTCATACATACCATACAACAAAACAAAGGTTTGTCATACATACCATACAACACAATAAAGGTTTGTCATACATACCATACAACACAATAAAGGTTTGTCATACATACCATACTACAAAACAAAGGTTTGTCATACATTCCATACTACGCAATAAAACTTTGTCATACATACCATGCTACACAACAAGGGTTTGTCATACATACCATTCTACACCGGACAACCTCGTCCTTTTGTTCTTATTTCACATAAAAGTCTTTTATAGTCTCATATCACCGAGGGAAAGGTTGTCCTGTAATATTGTACTGCAGTTGAAAACACCATCTTGTCTCGCAATGCTCACACCGGCGCCATGTCCTCCATTCTCAGACCAGGCCGGAACCCCGCTCCCTGCAGTGCCGGACTGTGTGCACTGACCGTCATGTCATGTTCAGGGATAAAACAAAATTGGGCCTCACTCTCACTTTACATTATTAAGTATTATCCCGCAATATCATATCATATCACACAAACACACACACACACACACACACACACACACACACACACACACACGCACACACACACACACACACACACGACGCACGCACACACGACGCACACACACACGACGCACACACACACACACACACACACACACACACACACACACACACACACACACACACACACACACACGGAAGATAGGTTTGTGAGTGGTAGCGTGAACTCTCTGTGGAGTGGTAAACTGTGCCCACGGTTTGTGGGCAGGCATTTGCTTCCAGAACCCAGATCCTATGTCCGGCGAATGATACGGTGTGATGGCTATCGGCCCATGGGGGGATTTGTGCACCATTTTCCAATTTGATCGCCTGCCTCTCCCCTTACACATAAAACAAGAGTGAATGCAATGGAAGACCGAAATAAACTCACAAGCTGTTCTTCATCATTTGCAATGTGAAATATAAACCAACATTTAGCCCCCCAACGTTCCCATAAAGTCCACAACATTTATTCACGCTGAAGATATCTTGCAGCATTTCCCCAAGAGACCTCGGGCAGACTGGACCACCTTCAGCTATCCAAGTTAGGCTGCACCAGCCCAAGAAATGGCTGCAGCCCGTGAAATCCGTAACACCAAAGAAAAGATTGAACAATGAAACAGTATGCACACGGACATTTTACACATGCCATTGAAACAAAATGCTCCATTTGTGTCAAACAAAATCTTTTCTTTTTCGTAGCAATGGACAAAGTTCTATCCAGACGACTTTAAATGCAGAACTCGTGCTGTTTATCACAGACAGGAAAAACACAACCAAACAAACAAAAAATCGGTTGACATTATTATTTTGATCTTGTATTGCTCCTGTCAAAGTTCAATATTTATAAACCTTTTTTGATACATCAAAACTTACTGTTCAAGCCTTCCAGGAGGTACTTTAAAAACAATATGAAATGGGGAAAAAAACATGCACCCTGTCTAGAATTCAGAATAAATTAGTTTGAAAGGGAGTGAATTATTTGTTGTTGATGGAATGACCCAAATGATAAGTAAATGAATAAATAAGAAACAAATAACACACTGTGTACATCACACTGTGTACATCACACTGTGTACATCACACTATGTACATCACACTGTGTGCATCACACTGTGTACAAAACACTGTGTACATCACAATGAAGTAAGAGGGAATAACGGATGGTTGTTGATGCACTGGATCCATATTTCTACTCATAGTTATATTCAGAGTGTTACAAACTGCTTTTTTTGTATCTTCCTCCAATAAAAATGTGCTCCTTTTCTTGTCCTTTTGTGTGTATGCATGCTCCCTTTATATTCCTCTTTTATGTGTATGCATGCTCCCTTTATATTCCTCTTTTATGTGTATGCATGCTCCCTTTATATTCCTCTTTTATGTGTATGCATGCTCCCTTTATATTCCTCTTTTATGTGTATGTATGCTCCCTTTATATTCCTCTTTTATGTGTGTGTATGCTCCCTTTATATTCATCTTTTATGTGAGTGTATGCTCTCTTTATATTCATCTTTTATGTGTGTGTATGCTCCCTTTATATTCATCTTTTATGTGTATGTGTGTCAATTTTGTCAATCAACAACAATAATGATAATAATAATGCTTTCTATTCATTTCTTTTTAATTGTCTTGATCAGTATGGATGTACTGGCTTTTTTGCAATTTGAAAAAAAGTCTATCGCATTGAATCACACGTGAATTTGTCTTGTTAATAGAATGCTGTGATCGCTTTATTTGTTTATTCTTCTTGTATTTCCTTCCTTCTTTCTGGAATAGAAGTTACAGTCAAAAAGGCTGAAGGTCCAACAGCCCTGTAATGGCCATCGGGACAGCCAGTGTGTTCAAGGCACATCGTATGTACACGGGGCCCAGTACTCTCTTTCCGCTGTTTTAAACCTTCCGAAACCGCTCAGGTACCCATCCATACCTGAGTAGATTGAGCAAAATCGGAGTAAAGTAGAGTTCAGTAATGTACAGTATAGTACAGTACATTAACTCTCTCCATACGAACGGCGAAAGAGACGAAGTTAACAGCGTTTCATCACAATTTACCATCATCAAAATATTGCAAGCAGAACGCTCTTGTACTGAAGACGTGAATGTTGACAAAGAATACCACAGTTCTGACGACGGAAGCTAAAGGTTGGGTCATTCAGACACCCACTGGACATCCGAGGGGTCTGTGTTGAGGAGAAGAGAGGACTGGCCGTACTGAGTGAGTTAAAGTACAGCGCACTACAGTACAATACAATTGCAAAGGTAGACGACACCATGCTGAAACGGAGCCTCGAACCCTGGTTACCGGTGAACATTAATGTCCAAACGGAAACCGATTCTGCAACGGTGAATATTATGTTACAGTTAATCATGATAAAAAGAAAAAGAAAAGAAAAACAAAAGAGGCAAGGCCTTCAAGACTCACTTGTGATACACTTTAAAAACAAATCCAAGCTTTTTATGTCTTGAGTATAATGCATTTACTGTTATATTTATATTTTTTGTATTCTCTAAACTTGGCACTTTGATCTGATATTCGACCCAACAAAAGATCTGTCATTATTATCATTTTTTGTTCAAACAAGAACTTCTTTTGCTAAACATGAAAGTTTTGTTTATTGCAAACGTTTTGGTGCAGACAGTAAAATAAGGGAAATTACTCTGTAATTAATGCTGGGGGACTTAGTTTGCTTTAAACTGATCTTTCTCATCTTAAACATTACATTTTGAAATTATACTCAATACATAAAAAAGCTTGGATTTTTTTTTTAAAGTGCATCACAAGTGAGTCTTGAAAGCCTTGCCTCTCTTGTTTCAAAATGTAATGTTTAAGATGAGAAAGATCAGTTTAAAGCAAATTAAGTCCCCTAGCATTAATTAGAGTAATTTCCCTTTTTCACTATCTGCACCAAAACATTTGCAAAATAAATAAAACTTCCATGCTTAGCAAAAGAAGTTTCTGTTTGAACAAAAAATGATAATTATGACTGCTCTTGTTGTTGGGTTGAATATCAGATCAAAGTGCCAAGTTTAGAGAATACAAAAAATATAAATATAACAGTAAATGCAGTTTGCATATAATTAGGCTTCATTCTTTATTTTTTTGTGCCCATCCCAGAGGCGCAATATTGTTTTAAACAAGATGACTAAAAAGAACTGAATTTTTCCTATTTTTATGCCTAATTTGGTGTCAACTGACAAAGTATTTGCAGAGAAAATGTCAATGTTAAAGTTTACCACGGACACACAGCCACACACACACACACACAGACAACCGAACAACGGGTTAAAACATATATGCTCTCTTTATCTTCCTCTTTTATGTGTATGTATGCTCCCTTTATATTCCTCTTTTATGTGTGGGTATGCTCCCTTTATATTCATCTTTTATGTGTATGTGTGTCAATTTTGTCAATCAACAACAATAATGATAATAATAATAATAATGCTTTCTATTCATTTCTTTTTAATTGTCTTGATATAAGTATGGATGTTCTGGCTTTTTTGCAATTTGAAAAAAAGTCTATCGCATTGAATCACACGTGAATTTGTCTTGTTAATAGAATGCTGTGATCGCTTTATTTGTTTATTCTTCTTGTATTTCCTTCCTTCTTTCTGGAATAGAAGTTACAGTCAAAAAGGCTGAAGGTGCAACAGCCCTGTATGGCCATCGGGACAGCCAGTGTGTTCAAGGCACATCGTATGTAGACGGGGCCCAGTACTCTCTTTCCGCTGTTTTAAACCTTCCGAAACCGCTCAGGTACCCATCCATACCTGAGTAGATTGAGCAAAATCGGAGTAAAGTACAGTTCAGTAATGTACAGTATAGTACAGTACATTAACGTACAGCGCACTACAGTACAGTACAATAGCAAAGTTAGACGACACCATGCTGAAACGAAGCCTCGAACCCTGGTTACCGGTGAACATTAATGTCCAAACGGAAACCGATTCTGCAACGGTGAATATTATGTTACAGTTAATAATGATTAAAAAACAACAACAAGAAAAACAAGTGAGCCAAGGCCTTCAAGACTCACTTGTGATACACTTTAAAAACAAATCCAAGCTTTTTATGTCTTGAGTATAATGCATTTACTGTTATATTTATATTTTTTGTATTCTCTAAACTTGGCATTTTGATCTGATATTCGACCCAACAAAAGATCTCTCATTATTATCATTTTTTGTTCAAACAGGAACTTCTTTTGCTAAGCATGGAAATTTTTTTTATTGGAAACGTTTTGGTGCAGACAGTAAAATAAGGGAAATTACTCTGTAGTTAATGCTGGGGGACTTAGTTTGCTTTAAACTGATCTTTCTCATCTTAAACATTACATTTTAAATTATACTCAATACATAAAAAGCTTGGATTTAAAAAAAAAAGTGCATCACAAGTGAGTCTTGAAGGCCTTGCCTCTCTTGTTTCAAAATGTAATGTTTAAGATGAGAAAGATCAGTTTAAAGCAAACTAAGTCCCCTAGCACTAATTAGAGTAATTTCCCTTTTTTACTATCTGCACCAAAACGTTTGCAAAATAAATAAAACTTCCATGCTTAGCAAAAAATGATAATTATGACTGCTCTTGTTGCTGGGTTGAATATCAAATCAAAGTGCCAAGTTTAGAGAATACAAAAAATATAAATATAACAGTAAATGCAGTTTGCATACATTTAGGCTTCATTCTTTATTTTTTTTGTGCCCATCCCAGAGGTGCAATATTGTTTTAAACAAGATGACTAAAAAGAACTGAATTTTTCCTATTTTTATGCCTAATTTAGTGTCAAATGAAAAAGTATTTGCAGAGAAAATGTCAATGTTAAAGTTTACCACGGACACACAGACACACAGACACACACACAGACAACCGAACACCGGGTTAAAACATAGACTCACTTTGTTTACACAAGTGAGTCAAAAAAAGCAAAGAATTGTTCACAGCTTTGCAACGCTGGTGACGCTTTCTCATTAACCATTGTCGGGTGTTGTGGCGGTGTGTGGGCATTTCCCATGCCCCCCTGTATGTTGCCGACCCCGGAGTGTTTTTCCTGGCGGCACGATATTGATCTGTGACATGGGCCCCGCGGTGTCTGGCCCGCCGTCACGCCCGCTGCCTCCCGCTCTTTGTCACACGTGAAGGCCACGGCTGAGTGACGCCGTTTGTGGTCTGTGACAGGAGTTTCACAGGGTGGGGGATAGTCCTCTCTCTCTCTGTGTGTGTGTGTGTGTGTGTGTGTGTGTGTTTCTTCGTGTCGCCAAAGTTGCGAACATAATGCGCATGCGCGCATAGGAGATCTCACATAGATCTCCGGTAGGTATCCCCTTTGTTTGTGTTGACGTTGGAAGTGCTGAAGGGAACCCCCACTGCCGTGGGGTTGTTTTTATGCTGCCAGCACTGTTTCCTCTCTGTGGCTGAGAGAATTGATGGATGGCAACAGAATATAATGGAAAAAAAAATCATCCCAAATAATTAATTAATAACAAGCTTTGTTCAGTTCAGGTTACCAGTGAATAGTTGTTGCTTTACCCCCCCCCCCCCCCCCCCCACCGGATGACGACGGGCGGCGTACCTGGATGATGTCATCAGGTCATGAGTCATAGTGGCTGTGACTCGTCACCATCAACACCAGTTCATATATCTGTCAACGTTGGGTTTCACCCTCATGACCCAAGGGTATGAAGGGGGTGAGGGGGTGGGGGGGATATGGATGGATGGAGGTTGTGGTAGTGGGGTGAGTGGAAGAGCAACATGACTCACCAGCATCCGATACGATCCACTGCTCGTCAAAGCCACGTGGAATTCCCTCGTCAATGCGGCAAAGGTTTTTTTTTTTTTTTTTTTTTTCCGTGACTCACCTTGTGACTGTATCAAGCTGGGAGGAAGGATGGTGGGGGGGAGTAGATGGGGGAGGGAGGGGGGAGGGGGGAAGGACCGGGAGACAAATGAGAGGGGATTTTCCTGGCACCACCGCTCCAAGACTTGCAGGTGAGTGATACGGAACAGTGGCCGGAAACAGGTCGTATATTGATTGATCCCCCGTGGGAAAGGCGTTGGCCATCACCATTACGTTCAGAAACGTTGTGCACGTGCCGAGGTTAAGGTCCTGTCATGACGGCTTTTTCATTATCATCGTTCGTTTCATCATTACCGTTTACGTTTTTGTTGTTGACGTCAAGGGTGAATGAGAGAGTATGGTAACGGCGCAGCGGCCTGGTTTGAATGTCCTGTGCGTGCGAGTGCGTGCGTGCGTGCGTGCGTGTGTGTGTGTGTGTGTGTGTGTGTGTGTGTGTGTGTGCGTGCGTGCGTGCGTACGTGTGTGTGTGTGTGTGTGCGCGCGCGCGCGCGTGTGTGTGCACGTGCACGCGACTGTCCCCTCTCTTCTCCTCTCTCCCCCATGTGTGCGATGTTCGTTCTTTAGTTTAACGTCTTTTCACTGTAAGTGATATTAGACGAGGGAAGGAAAAAAATCGAGTGGGAGGAGGGGGAAGGGGGGGGGGGGAATTACTGCGTACGCGTACGAGTAAGTGAAAGTGTGTGTGTGTGTGTGTGTGTGTGTGTGTGTGTGTGTGTGTGGTCATGTACGCATGAGCCTCTGAGTGCATGTATGTGTGAATGGCGCGGTTGAGTGAATGTGAATGTATGTGTACATTATGTGTGTGCATATGTGCGAGCACGCTCGCGCGCGCGCATGCGTGTGCATGCAAGCGTGTTAGTAAATGTATATGCTGAGTTTTATATATATATATATATATATGTGTGTGTGTGTGTGTGTGTGTGTGTGTGTGTGCGTTCTTTTGTTTAGCGTCTTTTCACTATCAGTGATATTAGACGTTAAAAAAAAATAAAAAAAATTAAAGCGGTGGGGTGGGGTGGGGTGGGGTGGGGGCATGGGGTATAACTAACATGCTATTACATTTAACAGTAACAATTCAATAATAATAATTATAATAATCAGAAACCATTAACACAATTCTGAAGTGCATTAAAGGAATGTAGAAATAGGGCTATGAACTAATGCCTGTGAAAGTTCGACCATAAGAACCTCGTCAGAAATAACTTTACAAAAATCATCTGCAGAATTATTATTCTCTTTGAAATACTTGGGCAAGAAGGTACGTAACTGCTGGCAGTGAAACAAACAATGATGCAAGCTGAACTGCTTACCACAGATGCATGTAACATTTTTACTATACTTTATCTTCAGCGCATCAAGTTTTATACGGAAGAAAGTAGAGGTTATTAATCTTGTATAGCAAGCTGATGGATTCGGTATCTTTTCTTTAATAATATTCTCGGGGAATAATGTTCCTTTATGGTTTAAAAACTTTAACTTCCATCGGTTATGAAATCGACCCCATGCTGATTTTTCTAACAAAGTGTATGCCTCTTTTACGGAGAGACGGACATGTATTTTTGTCGATTTTTCTGAATCTTGCGCTCCTCTTTTAGCTGCTTTATCAACAGTTTCACATGTGTGCGATGTGTCTGTGTCCATGTGTGTATATGTACGTGCATGATTGTCCGCATCCCACTCTCTCTTACACACACACACACACACACACACACACACACACACACACACGTACATACACACGCACGCACGCACGCACGCGCTCGCACGCCCAGGACAGTCGAACCAGTGTGTGTGTGTGTGTGTGAAAGAGAAAGCGGAATCGCGGATCTCATCTCGGGTAGTTCTGGGCGCTGAGGTATAGAATTGGACAGTTCATTCAGCCACGTGTTTCGATAAATCAGGGTGAAGGCCTGGTGGTCTTTATGCGTCATCGCATGCTGTCGAGCTATCGACTTTCCTTCAACACGATTGGTTGTCATGCTGTGTTGCCGTTAGTTTTGAATTGCTTGCCTTGCCCATATCGTGTCAATTATCTGCATCTACACAGCTTGGAGATACGAGGGTCATTCAATAAATAAGGTGAATTTTTCGGTATAAGGACTTCTAATACAGATAGAAGCTTACTTTTTTCTTTTTTCTTTTTTTCAACGTAGTCTCCCAGCACTGTCACACACTTTTCCCATCTGTGCACAAGCTTCCGTATTCCCTCAGCGTAAAAATCTTTGGACTGATGTCTCAGCCAGTCGCTCACAACACTTTTGACTTCATCGTCACCTTCAAACTTCGTGCCTCTCGTGAACGCTCTCAAGGGACCAAACAGGTGAAAGTCTGAAGGGGCAAGGTCTGGGCTGTAAGGGGGATGAGGGAGCAGTTCCATTCTCCTATGAATTTCAACTGGTTTGCACCCTTCAGCAACCAAAAACTTGATAACTGACCGCTGTTCAATCCTGGAGCATGCTTCTTGGTCGGCCATCTTTGTTAATCGCCAAAACTCTCAAAGTTTTTTTTTAATCTGCAAAACAAATTAAATCCATGTGAAAAAGAAATAAAACGAAAAAAAAAAAGAAAAAAAAGTAAGCTTCTATCTGTATTAGAAGTCCTTATACCGAAAAATTCACCTTATTTATTGAATGACCCTCGTACTTGCCGTGTGAACTGACACAGACTCAGCAGCAGGGGATTAGTAGGTGAGATACCCTGCGTATGCCCTGCACATCTGAACACCACCAAAGTGACTCGGCAGCAGTGCAGAGTTTCCTCTGGTGTGTGGCCGCCTGGACACCTACTAGCAATTGTTCCCTGTGAACTGTCGACACTAATACTGCGGCGCATGAACTGCGCGGGGCTGTGTTTGCGGGACTCGGAATGAGCGGCGCGAGAGTGATGCGACTGAAACGGCGCAGATAATGGGGCAGCAGAAGATAGAAATAAAATAAAATAACAAGAGAGAGAGAGAGAGAGTGAATGAATGAATGAATAAATGAATGATATATGGATACTTGTACAGCGCCTATCCTCGGTCGGAGACCAAGCTCTAAGCGCTTTACAATCGCGGGGTCATTTAAACAACAGACTGCCTACCTGGGTAGAGCCGACTGGACTGTTGCCACTGGGCACTCATCATTCGTTTCCTGTGTCATTCAATCAGATTTCAGGCACCCACATATACACACTCAGACATTAACATTTTGCGTGCATGACCGTTTTGTTTATTTACCCCCGCCACGTAAGCAGCCATACTCCGTTTTCGGGGGTGTGCATGGTGGATATGTTCTTGTTTCCAAAACCCACCGAACACTGACATATATTACAGGATCTTTAACATGCGTATTTGATATTCTGCGTGCGTATACGCACGATGGGGTCTCAAACACAAGCAGGTCTGCACATACGTTGATATGGGATGTGGGAAAAAGCTCCAACCTGTACCCACCAGGTGCCGTTTCCGAGATTCAAACCCGGGACCCTCAGATTGAAAGTTCAACGCTTTAACCACTCGGCTACATCGCGCGAGCGAGCGATCGAGCGAGAGAGAGAGAGGGGGGGGGGAGAGGGAGAGAATGCGAATGCGTATGCGAATATTTTATTCAGAATAGGCCATAGCCACTCACTGAAGGGTTTATTAGATTTTAATAAACGGATAGTAATTACAATACCAACATATATTTTAAATAAATGTAAACAAAATAGGTACAAATGAAATACATTAATACATCCAAAAGGCTAAGTTGTACAAATATACAGTAGCCTCAGTGCCTTGTAGACAAATAAAACCAAATTCGTCAAGATAATTTCATTTTTAGGTGCTATGAGTAGATTGAATCTGAAAAGACATGGATTTTGATAATACTAAGGTTCAATTACTCTTATCCTCGGGACAAGAAGAACAGGACAACAAAACATGATATGGATTTCATTTTCTTTAGATGCATTGTATAAATGACATGAAACATTAATATAACTATTTCTTTTGAATCTAAAGCGATGGCAAGAAATATAAGACACACCAAACCTGAATTTAGTTAATGCACTTCTAACATACCTGTTCATATTAATCAAAATATAAGGTTCTACATTATTACAAGTATTAATTAATCTATATTCTAAAAACCGATCACTAGTTTGAATATGATCGTGCCAATAATGTCACCACAGTCAATAATCTCTGTTTGAAACGTTTAAGAAATTCAATCATATTTTCAACACCCTTATTATTCCACACATCCATAACCATTCGAAAACAAGCATTTACGAACGTTAGTCACCCACGTCATTTTACCATTGCTATCTAAATCTAACAGTATCTTGTATGCTTTGCAAGGCAGTCTATTATTATCCACTCTAGTTAAATTTATCCAGTTACTCGTACATTTTACATATGAATTCACAGAAATTGGGTATCTTCCTATTTCACCATAGACAAAGTCATTGGGCGTACGATTATCAACATTTAAAAACTGTTTCATTGCAAAAAGATGTATTTTTTAACAATACTAACATTCTCAAATGCCCATATTTCAGCTCTATACTGCAATATCAATGTACCTGAGAGTCAAATAGCATTGTAAATGTATTGAATGAATTACAGTTATACTTCCACATAACGTGGACAATAATTAATACAGCTCTCTTCGCTCTGTTTATTAAATCTTGACATGCAAATTTAAAAGTCAACCTGGTCGAAAAGAAAAC
Source organism: Babylonia areolata (assembly GCF_041734735.1). Taxonomy (NCBI): domain Eukaryota; kingdom Metazoa; phylum Mollusca; class Gastropoda; order Neogastropoda; family Buccinidae; genus Babylonia; species Babylonia areolata. The sequence goes on from NC_134897.1 coordinate 6,335,866, forward strand.
AAGATTTGCTACACTGACTCTCTTATTGCCATAAGTCCATGTTTCATTTCTAGACAGATACCCACGTTTACTAATGACAACAATACTAGTTACTTTCATTTCCAGTATGCAGTATATAGAATTATTCAAGTGATTTTGCAAACTTATCCCGATATCATAAGATGATATTATCAGCAAAAAAAGCAATATGAACAACTCTTGTACATAAATGAAATACATTGTCGGCCATTTAAAGCTTGTTATTAAACAGAGAAAATAAAGGAGGACTAAGTACATCCCCTTGCTTCACGACATAAGTACAACTTATGTAATACGATAACCTAGCTGCACTTCTTATTCTAGGTTTTACTTCCCTATTGATACTTTTAATACAACTATATAGTTTGCCTCTAACTCTGTTCTTTGGCAAAACAGGCCATGATCATTTTCTGGAGATCGAATGCCCTTTCGAAAATCACAAATGTAACATATGATTTCCGATTAGTTGCTTTTGTACAACGGCAAATAAAACAAATATGTTATCGGTTGTAAAATAATCTCTTTAACGCCTGCTTGGTGTTCACCAGTTGTTGGGTGTTTTTTTTTTATTTAAACGCACCCATTCCTGAAGTCTTTTACTTATGCCAGAACTACACAATTTACTACTAATATTACATAATGATATGCCACTATATTTATTAGCATAATTCAAATGACCTTTTATAAACAGAAGTAAAATTATCTATTCTTTCCAGTTTTTTTATATACACCATTATCAAATAAGTAATTAAACAATTTACCCCCAAACACAACAGAAAACGCTCCAGATGTTTTGAAATATTCAGCAATCAGGCCATCAGGCCCATACGATTTACCACATTTCATTTTTTTAATCGCTGCCATAATTTCCTTTCTTGATATTGGTCTGCCTAAGAATATATTTATTTGGTATGTTGTATCGTGTTCTTCAAATTCTACAAAGTCTTTTTCAAGTATATTTCTAAAATGATGAAACCAGTCTTAAGAGATATAATTATTATTTTGTCTTTTTCTACGTGATATTTTGTTCACTTTTCCCCAAGAGGTTTTTTGACAGTTAACAGATTTCAACGAATGTTTTATCAATGCTTCGTTCGAATCATTCTTTTTCCATAGAAAATTTAGCAGCTGCTTCAAATTTTTCTTTTTCATTTCCCGAATTAATTCCACCAAAGAAACATTGCGCGAATGACGAAAACCATCTATATTTTACCAAACTATGTTCTACATTTACATTTTGTGTAATTCTAGTTACAGGTGAGTTCATATGTTCATCAAAACAAAGTACAAGAGGGGAATGATCAAATTCTATCCTTTCTTTAACTTCAAGTGCCATCCTTTTCCCCACATACTGGAATAAATTTGCAGACGTTAGATAATAATCATTAAAGCTGAAAGCACCTGAAAGCCCATCTCAGATGGACGGGGCATGTCATCCGGTTGGACAGTGACAGAATCCCAAATCAGCTTATCTATGGGGAGCTCTGTAAAGGAAAGAGAAAGCAAGGCAGACCATTGAAACGTTTCACAGACTGCATCAAGGCCAACATCGCCCACCATTGAAACGTTTCACAGACTGCATCAAGGCCAACATCGCCCACCATTGAAACGTTTCACAGACTGCATCAAGGCCAACATCGCCCACAGTGGAATAGCCCCCAAGCAGCTTGAGGAGTGTGCACATGATCGTCCTGTATGGTGTGCCCTGATGCGTGAAGCAACAGAGACGTTTGGAAACAACTAGCGTGACAGCATCACTGAGGCACGTGCTAAAAGGAAGGCAGCAGTAGAGGCACCCAAAGCTCCAGGTCAGTTTACCTGTTCCCATTGCGGACGCCTTTGCCGTTCCTCCACTCCACGGTCACCTGCAAGTCCACCCCCGCACATAGATGTCATTGTCGAAACCGCCGGACCACCACCACAATGAATACACCCGCCATTTGCCTCATGCCATTTTTCATCGAAATAACCCAAAGTAGATTTCTGTTTGCAGAATTAAAAGCCCTGTCAAAGTCACTGAAGGCTACTTAACAATATACGGTTATAAGAAAACTGCTTTTGCACCAATGCTACCAGAGCAAACATATGAGTTGTTGTTGAATAACCCTTTTTAGAACCAGCTTTGTGCTGTGAGTGCAGTGAGTTTTTTGTCGTGGAGTTTTGTCTGTTGGTTCATCTATTGCTCTGTCTGTCTCTCAGTCTCTGTCTGTTGGTCTGTTTTATGTATGCACACAGACAGATGCAAACAGACATACTCACACACACACAAACACACACACACACACACTCACACACACACACACACCACGTGCAACATACACATACATATTTTTACACATAGACACATGTACACATGGACATTTACTCACACAGACACAGACACACACCACACACACAACACCCACAAACACACACACACACACACACACACACACACACACACACACACACACACAAATCCATTTCACGTCAGATATCACTTGATAGTGAAAAAACGTTCAGCTGAATCACTAACACACATGCACGCATGCACACACCGGCCCATGCACAAGTTAACTCACAAAATCTTCATATCTTACTGTTTATTATTTGTATTTTATCTTTAACAAGATGTCATGTCCATATTTTTGTGATGATCTTTCCCCATCTTTTGGTGATTTAATTTTTTTTTCTCAAGGCCTGACTAAGCGCGTTCGGTTACGCTGCTGGTCAGGCGTCTGCTTGGCAGATGTGGTGTAGCGTATATGGATTTGACCGAACACAGTGACGCCTCCTTGAGCTACTGATACTGATACTTTGTGCTCACCTGTAATATTTCTGGTGCCCATTCCTGTTACCTGCAATCAATAGTAACACTAAACAGTTTGCTGCTTACATTCCTCATAGAAATACCTCTGCAGTTATTGGGATCCTTGGCATCATCCTTTATACATTATGGTAAAATAATAGACTCAGTCCAAGAGTCAGAGGAAATACCACTTTCAAAGAGAAAGTCCAAGATTCAGAGGAAATACCACTTTCAAACAGAACATTGAACAACTTTATACAAACTGTATAACCTGCTCATTATTGTTTTTATATAGTAATTAATTATTCCGTTAGGGCCAGGAGCTGTATGTAGTTTCAAAAGCACACATGACCTCTTCCCTGATATTGGAACAGTTATGTGACCATCACAATCAGCACGTTCGAAATCTGCATTAAATGATGATTGCCTGTCAGACAAGGACTTTGATTGCCTGAACTAAGTATCAATGTCAATGATATTTATAGACTGTTTAAATGACGCTTCAAGAACATTATTCCAAAATTCTTCTTTTTTACATTATGAATATAAGCTGAAACGTTTTATATCCAAGTCTAACTTTTCTGTGTTTATGCAAAACTTCGACGTCTAAGGAGTGTTTATCTCTTCTAATGTTTCTTTTATTCCTCAAATATTCATCATCAAACAAGAATGTTGGCCTTGAGGTAACGCGTCCGCCTGGACAGAGAGAGAATATGAGCGCACTAGTTCGAATCCCCTAGTCGCCAGTATCCTCCCCCCCCCCGCCCCCCGCTCCCCCCCCCCCACTGCCCCCCTCCTCCCCCACTTGGATAGTTTCAGTTTCAGTAGCTCAAGGAGGCGTCACTGCGTTCGGACAAATCCATATACGCTACACCACATCTGCCAAGCAGATGCCTGACCAGTAGCGTAACCCAACGCGCTTAGTCAGGCCTTGAGGAAAAACAAAATTGCAGGCAGAAAAAAACACACACACAAAAAAAAATGGGTGGCGCTCTCAGTGTAGCCGCACACTCTCCCTGCTCAAATGACATGTACATTGCAACCCCCTAATCAAACTGATCAAATTCCGGCGTATATGTGTATGTATATTTATGATCAGAGTGTAATTATGTGTGTCTTTGGTGTATTTTCTATATCTATTTTGTTTCGTTTTGGGTTTTTTTTAATGATAAGTTTGATATGTCCTAGTATCTTTTTTTTTCTTTTCTTCAGTTTCTTTTTTCTTATTAATTTTGTATAATCATTTGGACGTGTGTATATTTTGCAATGTTAATACAGAATTTTTTTAATAAACAAAAGTTTGAAAAAACAAAACAAAAACAGTTCGTCAAAAACGAAGACAACAGTCATTCACACTGCTTCCCAAATCCGATATGTATGGATTGTGACTGAGAGACAGAGGGAGATAGAGGAGAAAGAGAATGACAAACATCCAGACACAGACAGGCAGGGAGACAGAGAGAAAGACAGCCAGAGAATGCAATCCATTAAAATAGCCACCCTGCCAGAACCGATAGTCTTTGCTCCCACCTGTCTGTTGCTGTGATGGTCCGCTAAACGAGTGTCGGCACACTGGCGGTACATCAGATAGTGCTGGTACACTTCCTTCCTCAGGTCACCTTGTTCACTGCTGGTGGTCAGCGATAAGATATGTCCATGCTTTCCCTTCTCACACGAAGAAGATTGTTTTCTCACTTTTTTGTCAGAAAAAAACCCCCAGAAATACAAACAAACAAAAAAACAACAACAAAAAACAAACACCGTCAGGGGAAAGAAGAAAGGTTACAAGGCAAAACAGATGCTGATTTCATACAACATTCATGTCAGTGGCAGTGGCAATTGTGATGGATATGGATACTTATTTAGCACCTATCCTCAGTCGAAAACCAAGCTCTAAGGATCTTTACAGAGTCATTTGCTCAACAGGTTTGCCTACGTGAGTAATGCCAACTGGGATCTGCATTTGGGTGCTCATCTTTCGTTTCCTGTTTCATTTAGTCAGGACACACACACACACACACACACACATGTG
>NC_134897.1:6343203-6360703 GCF_041734735.1 Babylonia areolata
TGTTTGTTTATTTATCTGTTTAGTTATGTATGTATTTATTCATTCATTCATTTATTTGTTTATTTATTTATTTGTTAGTTGTTTTTTTTGTTATGTATAAAGAGCTATTCATTTCAAAACATTGGGCGTTTGAACAAACTAGGGCGTTTGTAAAGTCCAAGGGACTTAACAGCTACATTGAAATTGTAACTTGAGGTAATACAGAGGTTGCTTTTCTTTCGCTGCCTTCCTTCTCTCCACAGTAAACACGTATCACTCTCGTCTCTACTCCCCTTTACCATGGACATCGCACATCTCGCTCAATCAAACATCCACCAATAAATTATTTGTCAATCGACCTACCAACAAACCAATTACTTTGTCACTCACTAATCAGTTTTACTAGTGATTCTACCAGGATTAGTTCCTATGATGGTAGCTGAGAATATGAAGAGAGAGAGAGAGAGAGAGATGTGGGGAGGGAGGGGGAAGACAGAGAGAGAATCAGTGAATGATAACGTGTGCGCACGTGCATGTGATAACTTTTGAATAAATCAACCTACACACATTCATATTTCAATCAATTTATTGATTTGTTGATTGATTAATTTGCTTTGTTTTGTTTTCGTTGTTTTTGTGTGTTGTTGTTGTTGTTGTTTCATTCATTCCTTTACCTTTTTCGCAAGGGTGTGGGAACAATCAAAGGGAGGTTACAGCTACATGGCTATCTCAACCTGATGCTAAACAGGAGTTGTTTTTCTTCCGCTACTTTTTTTTTTTTTTCCCCTAAAACGCCGACCTCCTCCACTTCTCTCCCCTGCACTTTTCTCCCATGCTCGTGACGAACGTCAATGTTTACAAAGAAAACGCTGGGTGAAGGATGTGTGTGGGAGCAAATCGGATGAAAGGTTCAAGCTCCTACGTTGTTAGCTGTTTGCAATGTCTTCAATCACGTGACATTGGATTTTCTTCTTTTTTTTTTTAGCTCTGCATTGATCATGGACAGTCACATCGTGTTTCATTTATTTATGATTATTTGTTTCTTTGTTTGTTTGTTTTGTTTTCGTTTTTGTTTTGTTTTCTGGATTTGCCGCAACGTTAGTTATGACGTTGATTTCCTTTATTACATTTTTTGTACACATGCACTCGCGAACCTCCCTTCCCCACGTTCCCCCACCCCACCCCCTCCACACACACTTACACACGCACGCACGCATACTCACCCACCTGAAAACACAATTGTGGCCAGGTGTTATATGAAAGAAAAAAGAGACTCTCTCTCTCTCTCTCTTTCTCTCTCTCTGTGTTACACACACACACACACACACACACACACACACACACACACACACACACACACACACACACACACCCCACTCCACTACTCCTCACATACACTGATGTTTCGGATAAAGACAAATCGAATAATGTTTAAGGTTCTTTTTTTCAATCTTCTGACATGTAAAGAATACATTCTTTATTCCTTGATTATGGGAGTAGATTTGGAATGACAGTAAAACAGTGTGGCAATTTAACACGACACTGTCATACGACAGTGTACATGAATATCGATCGCTGTTCAGTCTCGCAGTCCGTGGATGTAGACTAGCGTGTCAAGTGGAACAGCAATGGCGCCAACTTGTCGCCAGAACTTGCCTCTCCCAGACTGCAGACACGATGAGGGCCACCCAGCTACCTGAACGCCCCCTGTCCCAGCAGTGTTGCTCTTCAAGCTGTTCTTCTTGTTGTAGTTGTATTACTATTTTCGTCACAACTGTGCGAAGGGGGGGGGGGAGGAGGGGGGCAAGTCAAAGGATGGGAGAGGGGGCAAGGGGATGGGGGAAGGGGGCAAGGGATGGGGGAAGGGGGCAAGGGGTGGGGGAAGGGGGCAAGGGATGGGGGAGGGGGCAAGGGGTGGGGGAAGGGGGCAAGGGGTGGGGGAAGGGGGCAAGGGGTGGGGGAAGGGGGCAAGGGGTGCGAGAGGGGGGCAAGGGGTGGGAGAGGGGGGCAAGGGGTGGGGGAAAGTGGCAAGGGGTGCGAGAGGGGGGCAAGGGGTGGGGGAAGGGGGCAAGGGGTGCGAGAGGGGGGCAAGGGGTGGGGGAAGGGGGCAAGGGGTGCGAGAGGGGGGGCAAGGGGTGGGGGAAAGTGGCAAGGGGTGCGAGAGGGGGGCAAGGGGGTGCGAGAGGGGGGCAAGGGGTGGGGGAAGGGGGCAAGGGGTGGGGTAGGGGGGCAAGGGGTGGGGGAAAGTGGCAAGGGGGTGCGAGAGGGGGGCAAGGGGTGCGAGAGGGGGGCAAGGGGTGGGGGAAAGTGGCAAGGGGTGCGAGAGGGGGGCAAGGGGTGGGAGAGGGGGGCAAGGGGTGGGGGAAAGTGGCAAGGGGTGCGAGAGGGGGGCAAGGGATGGGAGAGGGGGGCAAGGGGTGGGGGAAAGTGGCAAGGGGTGCGAGAGGGGGGCAAGGGGTGGGGGAAGGGGGCAAGGGGTGCGAGAGGGGGGCAAGGGGTGGGGGAAGGGGGCAAGGGGTGCGAGAGGGGGGCAAGGGGTGGGGGAAAGTGGCAAGGGGTGCGAGAGGGGGGCAAGGGGTGGGAGAGGGGGGCAAGGGGTGGGGGAAAGTGGCAAGGGGTGCGAGAGGGGGGCAAGGGATGGGAGAGGGGGGCAAGGGGTGGGGGAAAGTGGCAAGGGGTGCGAGAGGGGGGCAAGGGGTGGGGGAAGGGGGCAAGGGGTGCGAGAGGGGGGCAAGGGGTGGGGGAAGGGGGCAAGGGGTGCGAGAGGGGGGCAAGGGGTGGGGGGAAAGTGGCAAGGGGTGCGAGAGGGGGGCAAGGGGTGGGAGAGGGGGGCAAGGGGTGGGGGAAAGTGGCAAGGGGTGCGAGAGGGGGGCAAGGGGTGGGGGAAGGGGGCAAGGGGTGCGAGAGGGGGGCAAGGGGTGGGGGAAGGGGGCAAGGGGTGGGGTAGGGGGACAAGGGGTGGGGGAAGGGGCAAGGGGTGGGGGAAGGGGAGCTCCTCTCACCATCTTTGCTGCTGGTTCTTCCCAGTCGAGGTAGGGGTGGCTGAAGAGACGAATGCAGAAGCTGATGTCAGTCCTACTCTCAGGATGTCCGAGTGCATCCCCCGGCTGTCTCTTTGCTGCTGTTGGCCGCACCGACCACCTGCCTGGTTGTCTGCAAACTGACCAGTTGTTGTTCCCCTTTATGGCCAGGCAGTTTGTGGTGCAGGCACTCTCTCTTTTGTACGCTCTTTGACATGGAGCTGTGCCAAGGGCTTGGTTGCATCAGTGATCTTTACAGCTCTGTGTTTGCCCGGTGCTGAAAACTTTCCTGGGTCTACACCAATTTAATAGATTTAAAGAACATTTTTAACGGTATACAAACTTATCGCTTCACAGATGGCTTATGTAACGTGAGAACGACAGTTTGTTTGTTTCTGTTGCAGCACTTGTGGTATATTGTGACGCTTTACATGAATGGCAGTCAGTCCTTTTCGACTATGACCATCAGAACAGCAGAGGAGGTAACTGCTGTCCCGACAATCTAGGCTGGAATTTGATAAGAGTGGGGAGTGTTTTGCCCAAGTTACATCCGCACTCTCTCGGCCAAGAGGGTTTTAGGACAGTTGGTGTTGGGATGGTTCCCAAAGGCCAACTAGCCCCCAAGGCTGCAGCACCAAGAGCCAGTGCAGTTTTGCCTCCTAGTTTGAGAGTCATAGTCCTTCACAAAAGACTAAGCTGTAAGTGATTTCCCATTGACTGGAGAAACCATTGATGATACAGCTCTCACTTTGCTGTTGGCCCAACTGTAAACTTATGTCAATCTGTGATATAAGCTCATACATACTGGCCGTAGGCGCTCTACATAGTTCTTTTTGATTGAGCTTTTCATAGAGACAGGAAAAAAACAACGCCACGTTGTAAGGCGAGTCAGTCTGTTGGCCTGACTGGTCACTGGTTTGAACAAACGATCACACACATGTAAGGTTTGCTGTACGAATTTACGCGTCTGATGACATCATTGTTTAATCTGATTTAATTCTCTACCTGTATTTCTTCCTTCACGCACTACATGGTGTGTTTCATTTCCAGAAAAATAGCCTCACCTCACCTCACCCCACCTCACCTCACCTCACCTCACCTGAGGCCCATAACTACAAGGAAGTCGTTGGGGGAAGCCTGAGGACCGCAGACGCAACTTCCCTTTTCCATCTGTCTCTGTCAGCAGCCGCTGGCAGCAGCTCACGTGTATGGAGTCCGGTCCATTGTTTGATGTTCTCATGCCAGTTCTTCCGCTGTCTTCTTCTTCTCCCGCCCTCGATGGTGCCTTGCATGATTGTTTTGGACAAGCTGGTGTGTTGAGTGTTGTGTCCAAACCATATCAGCTTGCGTCTCTTCACAGTTGAAAGGAGAGGTTCCTGAGGTCCAGCAAGGTTCTCAATTCTGCTCCGTACATGTTCATTGGTCCTTTGCTCGATCCAGGGAATTTGAAGGAGCTTCCTCAGGCATTTGTTCTCGAAGGCCTGGATCTTCCTTTCAATTTCGGCCGTAAGTGTCCATGCCTCGCAACCAATGGAGACTACCAGGGCTTTGTAGAGTTTGAATTTTGTGGAGAATCGGATGTTACTTTTCCACACTCTGTTCAGTTTAGTCATGGCTGCAGTGGCTGTGCCAATGCGAATTCTTATTTCTGCTTTCTGCTTCCATCTTTTTGTCAAAATAGCCACCCTTATGTAAAACTGTTGTGAAAGAGAGAGAGAGAGAGAGAGAGAGAGAGAGAGAGAGAGAGAGAGAGAGAGAGAGAGAGAGAACTCAGAACTCAGAACTCAAAACGTTTTTATTCAAGGATTAAGATTTTAGGCATTGCCTATTCTTCCAATCTGTCCTTGCTAATCTACATCTATTACAAATAGCACACACATAAATGAAAGGAAAAGGTTTTCATGCAGAACTGTATACATAATGAAGAAAACACCCCCCCGGCCCTCCACACACACCCACATCCGTGCACACACATGCATACACACACTGACGCTCGCGTGCGAGCGCACACACATACATACACACACACGCGCGCACACACACTGACAGCACCCCCTCACTCCCCCATACACTAAGATTCACAGATGGATAGGACAGAGAGAGAGAGAGAGAGAGAGAGAGAGAGAGAGAGAGAGAGAGAGAGAGAGAACACTAACCACTGAACACTGAAATGTTTGATGTCATTAGCTGAAAAGCTTTAGTGACATAGTAGGTACTAATCAGAAAAAAAAAATTGGCACAAAACAGATAAAATGGAACAGAAAGGAAAAAAAAAAGAAATGAAACAACATGAACTAATGAGTGATCTGCGACACTTTGGCACTTTGTCATTAGCTTAAAGTACATGTGACTGAGGGGTAATGTGCCTTTTTTCAGTCGCTTGTCTCCAAGGTTTGGACAGTACCCAGAAAACAAAGTACACATAAATCATATAATAAATATTTACACATGTAACATTGACACACATACTATCAATACACATACTAAAGAACTTCTAAATCATGAAAAAAAAATTATGCCTGAATATCCAAACCCATCATATCAATACGAACACATCATATAATTACAATGTCGAGATTGACCATCCAAATGTAGCCCTTCCTTTTTATCTATGCTTTTTCCTCATAAAACCCATCCTAATTTTAAACTGAGTATTTGGACCAAAGAGAGCGAGGGAGAGACAGACAGACAGATACATAGACAAGCAGAGAGACATACACATAGATACAGACGGACACTGCGTTTATTATTCATGTTTATTTGTGGATTATTCGATGGGAAATATTTCTTAATCATTTCCCCAGAAGAGAGATGTGTACTGCGTGTACCAGTCAAGTTTATTCTTGGTTTGAAGGGAAGGAGTTTGTATCTGTTCCCACTGTCCATGACAGACGGGCAGCTGACACACTGCTCTTTGACTACTGGGCCATCTGTCTGTCTGTCTGGCTGTCTGTCTGTCTGTCAACGCCCGCACTCTATCTGTCTCTCTCTGTGTCTGTCTGCCCGCCTGTGTGTATGTGTGTCTGTGTGTGCGTGTGTGTCTGTGTGTGTGCGCGCGCGTGTGTGTGTGTGTGTGTGTGTTCCTCTCTCTCTCCCTCTCTTTCTTTCTCAGTCTCACTCTCTCGCCAATTCACTCTCTGTACATGCGAACGTGTGTACGTGTGTGAGTGGGTGAGTGAGTGAGTGAGTTTGTGTGTGTGTGTGTGTGTGTGTGTGTGTGTGAGAGAGAGAGAGAGAGAGAGAGAGCGAGAGAGAGAGAGAGAGAGAGAGAGAGCGTGCGTGCTTGCGCGTTTGTTTATGTGTACACAATTTCTTGTAGTTTTGTAGTATGCTGGGTTTTTTTTGTTTGTTTTCGTTTTTGTTTATTCGTTTTTTGAAGGGGGCGGAGGGATGCATTTTCAACCTTCCGCACATGTGTACGTATGGCTGTATACATGTGATAACTGCTTTTGAAGACCATTATCACGACCAGCGTGTAAAGCCTGCTTTCCAGTCATTACCAAGCCACGTGATAATATGATGGACGACGTGCAGAGATCGAAACTGGGTTCGCTTTCGTGCGAGCACATTGCGGTCTGGTTGCAGGTGGAAAAAACACCGCCCACATTTTTTTCTTCACTCCCCCCCCCCCCCCCCCCCCCCCACACACACACACTCTTAGTCAGCTATCAGATCACCAGTACTTAAAGTCTGTGCCAGTACTTGCAAGCGACTGTCTTGGCAGTGACTGTGGTGTGGGAAAGACGAGGTGTCTCGTGATGTTCGTGACGACCAGAGCTATGACTGGCCAGCTTGGCCTCCTCTGCCTGTGTTGCTGGTCAATGTGCATGGCGTCTTTTCTGGGTAAAGTTGGTTTTCTTTTCTTGTTGTTGTTGTTGTTGTTGTTGCTATTCTTCGTGTGTGTATATATATATATATATGTGTGTGTGTGTGTGTGTGTGTGTGTGTGTGTGTTCCTGTAGATTACATTCCCTGATTACTGGCGCCCATAGGCCGTGTCTGGTATTTTTCCATTTGCAGGTTTCTTTAAGGCAATGTTAAGACTGTTGTTCTTTCTATAATTCAGGTTTCTACATTGATGGTTCTGCTCATGTTCGTTTTGTTTTAGAAACATGTCCTTAACACACAAAAAAAGAAGTCCCTGCCGAGCTATGGCAGTTCCTCTTTGCTTGAGGCAGTGGTTTCTGTCTGGCTGGCAGTCAGGAGCGGGCAGCCAGCCCAATCAGCACTACACAGCGTCAAACAGCTGTTGCTAGCTGTGCAAACCAACCTTCCTTTTCCAGCTACGTTGGGACCAACATGAGAATAAATGAGCTTTTTTGAATCATCACTACCCCAACCCAAACGCAAATCAGTCTGAAAAATCAAAGTTTAACTCACTCAGTACGGCCAGTCCTCTCTTCTCCTCTACACAGACCCCTCGGATGTCCAGTGGGTGTCTGAATGAGCCAACCTTCAGCTTCCGTCGTCAGAATTGTGGTATTCTTTGTCAACATTCACGTCTTCAGTATAAGAGCCTTCCGCTTGCAGTATTTTGATGATGGTAATTGGGGTGAAACGCTGTTAACGTCGTCTCTTTCGCCGTTCGTATGGAAAGAGTTAACCAATACTGTATTTGATGATTCTTCCATTACTTTATGGAAAATGAAGACAGCTTGGCTTGGGTGCATTATTCATATATGTATTGATGAAGTCCCAGCTTCGCTGGGCTGGACACGTGGCGCGCATGCCAGACCATCGGCTGCCCAAAAGGCTCTTCTATGGCGAGCTGCAACAAGGGAAGAGATCACACGGAGGTCAGAAGAAGCGCTTCAGAGATACTCTGAAAGTCTCTCTGAAAGCGTTTGATATCAACCCTGACTCTTGGGAGGAATCTGCAGTGGACCGTGACAAATGGCGCGCTGCTGTGCACAAAGGCGCCAAGTTGTGCGAGGCCAACAGGACTGCTGCAGCTGTTCAGAAGAGGCAGGCCAGAAAGTCACGGGCAAACAAGCTCCCTGACAATGGTATGCCTGTCTTTGTCTGCCCCAACTGTCAGCGAACATTTCGTGCGCAGATTGGACTATTCAGCCATCTGCGCATTCACAGATAGATTCATGAGCATCCTCCCCCCCCCACCCCACCACCACCCTCCCCCCATCCCCCAGCTGGATGACAACGATGGTCATCATCGATCTCGATGGACACACCACCACTATATATATATATATATATATACATACATATATATATATATATATATATAGAGAGAGAGAGAGAGAGAGAGAGAGAGACAGACAGACAGACAGACAGACAGACAGAGGTGTGTGTGTGTGTGTGTGTGTGTGTGTGTGTGTGTGTGTGTGTGTGTGAAAGACAGTTTGTGAAAGAGAGAACTTAAAAGGTTTATCCATTGCAGTATCCAGTTATATCTTGACCAGTCTTTTATAATGTTACATTTAAAATCTACGATACCATCTTTTGTTTTAAACACTGGATGCCTCAGAGCATATTTCTGGCCAGGAACAGACATCCTCAATAACAACCGACAGTTTTCTAAGTCACAAAGACTTCTCCAAGTGATTGGACACGTTTTAAGCTGCACACACAGCTTTAAGATTAAATAGATATGTATGACAATCAAAGATATGAAATGGAACCAACACATTAAAGCAACGCAAACAATATGTCGTTGCGCAGAAGGATCGAGAACATGTTACAATATAATACTGAAGTTGTTTTATTTTCATTGTTACGTGAGAAAGTTGGATCAACTTTCAAGTGGATTGTAAGAGGTGGTCTAAAAACTACGACATTTAAGTTTATTGTATGGGTGTTCTAAAACTAATTAATAAAGCCAATTGAATAACATGAAAATGGTTTCAAATCAGGAGGTGCTAAGTAGGCCCACTTTTTGTTTTGCATTCGTTTTGTTGATTTTTTGCTTGTTTGCTTTTGTGCCCAGGAATTTCACGGCGTCCTGAATCCCTTTTGAAACCCGATAAAACCTAAAAGCTGTATGTGTTTGGAAGTGCGGCGAGGGATCGGACCTACTTTTAAAGTTTTAAGAATGCCAATAACAACTATGATGGCATTTCTACTGCTACTGCTACCACTACAAGTACTAAACTACTACTACCACTACTCGTTGTAATAATGATGATGATGATGATGATGATGATGATTGTTAATTTTAATGCAGATAATCAATTTGTAGAGCAACTAATAAACTATTCAAAAAACACACACACAACGACACACACCAACCGCTGTGGCCAAGTGGTTAGCGTCGCGGACTGACGGACGGAAGGACGCGGGTTCTACTCCCAGTGCAGACGGTTTTTTTTGGCCCGCGGTCAGTTCCTACCCAGAGTCGAGCATCGCCCACTTCACTGAAGTTCGTTCTTTAGTTTAGCGTCTTTTCACTATCACTGATATTAGACGCTCACGACTTTGGGTGTGTTGCTCCAATTTCCTGACCAATACTGCAAGCGTCTGAATCTCTCGGGCCTGGTTGACGCCGGGATATCATAATGACAGGAAGCGTAGAGTCTTGTCACGTTGTCCCAAATCTAAATGGATCTCCATAGCAGCATCGTCATTATCATCATCCTCTTTCTCTGCATGCTTCATTATCAATATTTAAAAACTCCAAAATTATGTGGCCTTTCATGTCCTGCTCTAATGGTAACCTCAGTTTCGATACCCCTCCACTTCCGTACTTGTAGTGAGTCCAGTCTTCAGTGTCGGCAGATTCATGGGGGACTCGTTTGAGTGCCCTGGTAGCTGTTTTCACAGTGGGAGGAACGCTCACTCAGTCTGACTTCGCGACCAAACCATTATTGTCGTCAGTAGGGGGCTTAGTAGGTGGTGTCCTCAGTACTTAAACTCAGATCGGGCACTACTAAACACCAGCGAAGTGAATCAGCCTCTGGTGTGTGGCCTCCTGACGACCTAACATCGATGATTCCAAATGAACTGCCGACGTTGGGACTGCAAACAGACGAACTGGATGTGGCCGTGTATGATTGAGCAGCATGGTAGTAATGCCACTGAAACGTGCAGAGGATAGGGCAGCACAAATATGAGTTTAAAAAAAGATGAACTCACAGACGAATTAGCAGACAGAACACTGTGCAGTGAAGCAGCCATGAAGACAACCTGTGTGTTGTGTGTTACTGCAGGGGACGGCAAGGTACGACTGGTGAGTGGTGACGTCAACCTGACAGAACAGCAGCCAGCTAACCAGTCCACAAATGGCTCCACTGACCTGGCCCTCACAATGACCATGCCCTCACACCAACACTCCGCCCTGGACAGTAATGGTTCGTGTGTGTGTGTGTGTGTGTGTGTGTGTGTGTGTGTGCGTGTGCGTGTGCGTGTGTATATATGTGTGTGTGTTCATACGTGTGTGTGTGTGTATGTGTGTGTGCGTGCGTGCTTGTGTGCGTGCGCGCGCGCGCACGCGTGTGTGTGTGGCTGTCAGTCTGTGTGCCTGTGTGCCTTTGTGTCTGGCTGTTTGTGTGTCTGATTGTCCGTCTGTTTGTGTGTCTATGTGTCTGTTAGTCTGTGTGTGTGCCTGTTTTACTGTCCTGTACTCATAAAGCAGTGTTCTCATTTTAATTTTCCTCTTTTTGTTTTCTTCCAGGATCGCAAATAAATGTGCTTGGAGGTATGTTTTATGTCGTTATAGAAATATAGATATATAATTGTTGGCGATATTTGTATCATGCAACAGTGCAGTAAAAGTATTCGCCTGTGTTTTATGTACTTATCGTTGCTATTATGTTTCTATAAGTGTTAAAAGCATAAGCGTTTAATGTACTACAATGTGCAATAGTTGAACTCTCTCTGTCTCTCTGTCATCCACTAAAGTATGCTGTGTTACGTTTTGGTCCCGGTAGCAGTTTGCAGAGGCATCCAGTGCCCAGGCAGGACCACGTGCCAGGAGAGGAAAGGGCGACCTCGCTGCACGTGCAAAGTGCAATGCTCACGTGCACAGCGACGCGGTGGTCCCGTGTGTGGGTCGAATGGACGCACGTACCGCTCTCTGTGCTCACTGTACCGGTACAACTGCCGTGCTGGGCAGCTGGACATACAGGCCCGACATCCCGGCCGCTGCTCAGGTGGGTCTTGATGGACGTTGGGAGAAGTAGAGAGATTATTAATCAAGTCACTCACACACACTACTACTACTACTACTACTACTACATACTATAATAACCATTTAGGTTTGGACTACGTGACAAGGCTATACTCTGCACTTCCTGTTATCAATTTTCCCGGCTTCAGCCAGGCCCGAGATGAAATTTGAGCAACACACTGAAAGACACATCCGTGAAGTGGATGATACTCCAATGTGTGTTCCAAGTGTTCCCATTCAAGCCCACATCACACTCCACTCAAGGTAGGAGCCAGCTGCATGTGGAAAAACACACCAGCGTCCTCAAAGCCGTTGTCCGCGATGCTAACCACTTTGCCAGGAGGTTTTATCTGCTGTCAGACAAAGTCTTGTTTCCTTCCTCTTTCTTTCCTTGCTTTCTTTCTTTTCCACTCTCTCCCCCAGTCTGTGTCTTTGTATTTCTCCCTCCCTTTCTTTCACTGCTCCTCTCTCTCTCTCTCTCCCGGTATGTATGTTGATGTTTGAGCTGGGTGTGTGGATATGGGCTTGAATTGAATTGAGAACAAAAATATACAGACAGATGATGATGATTATAATGACAATGACGACGACGATGGTGATGATGATATCCATTAACCGCCTGTTTCCATGGCACCACTGGGTCATCCTCCACCCACCAGGGAGGACCAGTTCCACGAAGGCAAGGACCCCACAGCTGGTCCCTCCTCCAAGCACGTGCAGCACGCTGAAATGCCCCGGGAAACAGGTGTGTCGGCAGAGGAAGGGGCGTGCCAGGTGCACGTGCAGAGTGCCCTGCAGGCGGGTCACCAGACACGTGGGCCCTGTGTGTGGGTCGGACGGACGCACGTACCGCACGCTGTGTCACCTCATCCGCTCCGACTGCCGGGCCGGGCAACACAACATCTATTTTCAACAGCCCGGCCGCTGTGAAGGTGGTGTGAGGGGTGGCGAAAGAGAAAAGGGGGAGGGGGCGGGTGTGTGGATGTGTGTGCCTGTTGGGGGTGTTTGTGTGTGTGTGCGTGAGGGTGGTGGAGGTGAAAGCGTAGGTATGTGCCTGTGTGCACGCCCATGTGTGTGTGTGTGTGTGTGTGTGTGTGTGTGTGTGTGTGTTCGTCTTAAAAGTTAATATTATCATTTTCCAAGCTGCTGCAAGTGTTATTAGAAGTATGGGTAGGACGGTAGTTGTAGCGAACACTTTTCCACCATCAGTCATCCCAATTATGGTGATGGAAGAAGGGTGAGAAATCAAAGGTCACAACCATCACCAGAAAAAAATATATAATGCAGAATCGAGCCATTATAAAAACAGCAAGATCCCTTTTGAAATTCAAGATCGAGATCAAAGATAAAGGTAGTAAGTTTCGAAACAGCTAGCATTGATAAGAAAATCCTCTAGGCACAATAGAAATGAGCTCTTGCATCCTTTATTTATCAAAGCCGATGCAGTGATTGGGCAAGGTAAGAACTAAACCCGAAAGAGGAGACACCCGTGATCATAGGTCAAGATTCAAAGTTACAATATGCCAAAACGAAAAAAAAAGTAGAAATATGATGGACCTCAGGTTTTCCATCCCCTTTTTTATCTTTTCTGTTTTCTAAATATTTTATCAAACACTGTTCAAGTGACTGCTTATAGCCTGCGCATAGATGCTTTTTGTAATTCAGGATTATAGGATAAAGATCTAGGTCACAGCAGTGTGGGATAGAGAGTGTCCTTTAAAGGCAAGGTAATCTGTTATGCAGCGCCTGTTTTCCTTAGCTCCTTCATTGCGCAAAGTATGTGACATGTGTGAGTCTTCGCTCTCTTGTTTCTTTGTTCGTAGAGGACTTCCCGCAGTTTGGAAACGATCCAGTTGTCGTGTACACCAAGAATGATCTGCCTACCGACTATGACATCCCCACTCCCCCGTCCGGCAGGTATTGTCATGTCTCTCTCTCTCTCTCTCTCTCTCTCACACACACACACACACACACACACACACACACGCGCGCGCACACACACACACACGCACACACACACACACACACACACACACGCTTGCATGCATACACATACGCACGCATGTACACTGATATAGATAGATAGATAGATAGATAATATCGATACGTAGTATTTTACCTCACTTTCGTCACCACCACTACCACCCCACCACCATCATCATCATCACTATCATTTTCATCTTGGCTAAACAAAGGTTAAGAGAAAAAAAACCGGAAACATTATATCTGAAAATGTTTTAGTAAGGTTACTTCGATCCTTACTGGTGGTATAGGTCATGTTGGTTTTTGTCCTGTCTCATTTAACACATTCATGGTATAGGTCATGCTGGTTTTTCCCTGTATCATTTAACACATTCATGGTATAGGTCATGCTGGATTTTCCCTGTATCATTTAACACATTCATGGTATAGGTCATGTTGGTTTTTGTCCTGTCTCATTTAACACATTCATGGTATAGGTCATGTTGGTTTTTCCCTGTCTCATTTAACACATTCATGGTATAGGTCATGCTGGTTTTTCCCTGTATCATTTAACACATTCATGGTATAGGTCATGTTGGTTTTTGTCCTGTCTCATTTAACACATTCATGGTAACACCCTTTCCCTTCATTTTTCTAGTGCATTTTGTCTTAACCAGAGTGTATAGATATCATTCCAGACGTAGGTTGCGTTTGTAACCCATGAACTACATATGTTGAACTTTCTACGATTTTTCTAATGTACTATGAATGGGAACAAGCCAACCATTTCTTAAACGTCATATATTATTGTCGTGTCCTATTGTGGGTCATTCGCCTATTTCATGTACATCGAGAAATGTGCGAAATGAAAGTCAAATCCCATTTTGACTGAGAACTATATTGTACAATATACTCGCACCTTTTTTCCTCGTACATAATGGATGTGTTTTCACACGTGCCAACCCAAAACGGGAATAGTGAAAAATGTTGTTCACTTGAATCGCTTTCAGCTTGGAGGAGCTGGCTTTCACGGCACCGGAGCAGATGCGTTCTGACCTCATTGCCGGACTGCTGCGATTCCGGATCGCTGAGAGCGTGCGGCGCCCAAGGCTGATGGGGAGAGTGCAGGACAACGACACCCGCTGAATCCTGTCCACAATCCTCTCTCGTCGTTTCCCTGATCCGTTTGTCATGTCCAGTGCCTGTCGTGTTAGCGTTTAATGGTCCCCAATTTCAGGAACAGTGTCTTGGTCTTAGAATCTTGAAACATTTTAGGCCTGTCTTGAAAATGTATCAATGAATCATAATCGATCATTATTCCAAAAAACTTTGGGATTAACAACTTCTTTTTGTCCTGAAAAATGTACATTTGAATCATCTTCGATCATTACTTCTAATAAGTTGTGAATGCTACATTCCGCCTTTTTACAATATATGTATAGAGAACACGTACATTTTTGGAAATTGTTTGGAACATTTGTCTCGTGGTAATGAACGAGGTGGTTTATGAAATCCTTTAGGTTTAGTCCTAAAAATGTATTTATAAGTTACTATCGGCCTGGTAAAGACACTGGAAGTGATGGTGATCTTGCTATCATGAACTGCATAGTCAACCTCAAGAAGACCAACAAACCAACAAACCCCAGATTGAAATTCAACCCAGACACACTGACTGATCCTTCCTTCTCTGATTCATACAAAGCAACAACTGGTGGAAAGTTTGCACCGCTGCTTGAGCTTGATCAGGATGGTGAAGTGGTGGCCATCAACACAGCAATGACCAAAACAGTCAGTGAACTGCTGGAAAACATTACCGGACAACCCAGCCCTGGGTGACAGAGATCTTGGACACGTGTGACAGCTAAAGAGACATGCAGAACGCCAGGTACACAACAGAAACTGCACAATACAAAGAGGTCAGCACAATATCACACAACAAATGCAGAATGCAAAGAGGTCAGCACAATATCACACAACAGAAACTGCACAATACAAAGAGGTCAGCACAATATCACACAACAAATGCAGAATGCAAAGAGGCCAGCACAATATCACACAACAAATGCAGAATACAAAGAGGTCAGCACAATATCACACAACACAAACTGCACAATACAAAGAGGTCAGCACAATATCACACAACAAATGCAGAATACAAAGAGGTCAGCACAATATCACACAACACAAACTGCACAATACAAAGAGGTCAGCACAATATCACACAACACAAACTGCACAATACAAAGAGGTCAGCACAATATCACACAACAAATGCAGAATACAAAGAGGTCAGCACAATATCACACAACAAATGCAGAATACAAAGAGGTCAGCACAATATCACACAACAAATGCACAATACAAAGAGGTCAGCACAATATCACACAAGGCATGAAGAAAACCAAGGAGGACCGGATTGAAGAACAGTGCGATGAAATAGAAGACTGAACAAGAACAAGAGTAGGAGGGCATTCCAAGCTGTTAAACATATAACAAAGCAAAGGCAGTCTAGACTAGATATACAAGACAAAGCAGGAAAATGCCTCAAAGAATAAAAAAGACATTGTGAATAGATGAACAGAATATTGCAGAGGGCTTTACAACCATCAGCTAAACGGAGATCACAATGTACTCTCAAGCCAGGAGTCAACAAACAATGGTACATTCCAATACTGCGTGAAGAAGTGAAGGAAGTCACAAGATCACTGACAAATGGTATTGCAGCATGCATCAACAACATACCAGCTGAACTGATAAAACAAGGAGGAGAGGTAGTGACAGATGTCCTTACCAGAATGTGTTACAAACTCTGGTAGGCTAGGCTGTAGAATGGCGGACAAATGGACAAAGTTCTTATTTATCACCCTACCCAAGAAAAGCAACTTACAACTATGCCAGAACTCCACAACTATCAGTCTGATCAGCTATGTAAGTAATGTTATGCTCAGAGTAATCCCGAACAGACTCAGACCACAGGCAGAAGAAGTCGTTGCAGAACAAGCTGGGTTCCGCAGTGGGAAAAGCACCACAGAACAAATTTTCAACCTTCGTGTTCTGCGCGAGAAACACAGCCAACACCAACAAAACATCTACCATGTCTTCATCGACTTTACGAAAGCACCGAGTGTGACACGATGTACTGTAGACAACAATGAAAAACTACAAAAACCTATCAAACCTATCAACACCACCCAACAGCTATACGCAAAAGTCAACAGTGCAGTCCGCGTTCAGGGAACTATTGGCGACTGGTTGCACACATCAATTGGGGTCAGTCAAGGCTGTCTTCTATCACCTAAATTTTTCAACAGGGAGAGCGCGTCGCTCCACAACAGTGCCACCCATTGTTTTTTTTATTTTTTCCTGCATGCAGTTTTTATTTGTTTTTCCTATTGAAGTGGATTTTTCTACAGAATTTCGCCAGGAACAACCCTTTTGTTGCCGTGGGTTCTTTTACGTGCGTTAAGTGCATGCTCTGGACTGTGGCAGGTACTCAGACAGTTTGGCATCGAGGAGGGTCTTACCCAAGTCATTCAGGCGCTGTACAAGACATCCAGCAGCGCAGTCCTCCTCAACAACCAAATCGGAATATACTTTAAGACCACAGTCGGTGTCCGTCAGGGTTGCCTGCTCTCCCCAGTACTATTCAACCTTTTCCTAGAAAACATCATGCGCGAAACCCTCCATGACTTCCACTCTACCATCTCCATAGGAGGAAGAATCATCAACAACTTGAGATTCGCAGATGACATAGATCTACAAGGAGGCAGCAACAAAGAACTACAAGACCTCACCAAGAGACTAGAAGGAAGAGCAGGTGCATACGGAATGGAAGTGAGCACCGAGAAAAGCAAAGTGTTGGCAAATAGCTCAACCAACACCCAAGCTCAAATCTTCATGAACGGACAACAACTTGAAGAAGTGGATGCTTTCAAATATCTCGGCACCACCCTCACAAACGATGGTCGCTCAACAACTGAAATAAAGATTAGGATAGCGATCGCAACATCAGCAATGGCTAAGCTCAGCAAGATTTGGAAGAGCAGAGAGATCAGCTTTCCAACAAAGATCAAACTGTACCGATCCCTGGTGCTATCCATACTGCTGTATGGATGTGAAAGTTGGACTTTAACAGCAGAGACTACTAGGAAAGTCCAGACGTTTGAGACAAAATGCTTCAGACGATTGCTTGAAATCTCATGGAAGGACAGAAAGACCAATGACTTTGTCAAGAGCCAAACAACCATGCTAGCGGGTCCACTGGAACCACTCTTAGCAGTGGTCAAAAGGAGGAAGCTGTCATGGTTCGGGCATGTGACACGCCACAATTCACTGCAAAAGACAGTTCTACAGGGAACGCTAGAGGGTGGTAGGCGAAGAGGGAGGCAAGCCAAATGCTGGATGGACAACATCAAGG
>NC_134897.1:6365703-6418203 GCF_041734735.1 Babylonia areolata
AGTTCTGTCCTGTTAGCCGTCCTTTGGTGAGTGCAGTTCTGTCCTTTGGTGAGTGCAGTTCTGTCCTTTGGTGAGTGCAGTTCTGTCCTTTGGTGAGTGCAGTTCTGTCCTTTGGTGAGTGCAGTTATGTCCTTTGGTGAGTGCAGTTCTGTCCTGTTAGCCGTCCTTTGGTGAGTGCAGTTCTGTCCTGTTAGCCGTCCTTTGGTGAGTGCAGTTCCGTCCTGTTAGCCGTCCTTGGTGAGTGCAGTTCTGTCCTTTGGTGAGTGCAGTTCTGTCCTTTGGTGAGTGCAGTTCTGTCCTGTTAGCCGTCCTTTGGTGAGTGCAGTTCTGTCCTTTGGTGAGTGCAGTTCTGTCCTTTGGTGAGTGCAGTTCTGTCCTTTGGTGAGTGCAGTTCTGTCCTGTTAGCCGTCCTTTGGTGAGTGCAGTTCTGTCCTGTTAGCCGTCCTTTGGTGAGTGCAGTTCTGTCCTTTGGTGAGTGCAGTTCTGTCCTTTGGTGAGTGCAGTTCTGTCCTTTGGTGAGTGCAGTTCTGTCCTTTGGTGAGTGCAGTTCTGTCCTGTTAGCCGTCCTTTGGTGAGTGCAGTTCTGTCCTGTTAGCCGTCCTTTGGTGAGTGCAGTTCCGTCCTGTTAGCCGTCCTTGGTGAGTGCAGTTCTGTCCTTTGGTGAGTGCAGTTCTGTCCTTTGGTGAGTGCAGTTCTGTCCTGTTAGCCGTCCTTTGGTGAGTGCAGTTCTGTCCTTTGGTGAGTGCAGTTCTGTCCTTTGGTGAGTGCAGTTCTGTCCTTTGGTGAGTGCAGTTCTGTCCTTACGTGTCAGTTCATCCTCTCCGGCAGTCAGGTTTAAGACAACACTCAGTTTTACAAAATGAATGACCACATGATTTGTGCATGATATATGTAAATTAAACAATAACAATTGTTTTTTTTATATTAAAGAGAAAACTATCTGTGCATTTTGGTTCAGTCACTAAAAAAAACTGGGAACGTGAAATGTGCGATGTTAGAATGGCAGAAGTGTATGCACACACCGAGACAATTTCACACTATTCTCGGACAGCCATATCAACATGTTCAAGTATTGCAGACTTGGGTTGTATTGTATTGTATCATTTGGTTTGTCACAACGGACTTCTGTTTGAAATTCGGGCTGCTCTCCCCAGGAGTGCGTCGCTACACTGAGAACGCCACCCCTTTTCTGTATTTTGTTCTGCCTGCACCTTTATTTGCTTTCCTATCGAAGTGGATTCTTTCTACATAATTTTGCCAGGGACAACCCTTTTGTTGCCGTGGGTTCTCACACGTGCGCTAAGTGCATGCTGCACACGGGACCTCGGTTTATCGTCTCATCCGAATTATTAGCGTCCAGCCCACCACTCAAGGTCTAGTGGAGGGGCAGAAAATACTGGCGACTGAAGAATTCGAACCAGTGCGCTCAGATTCACTCGCTTCCAACGCAGACGCGTTACCACCAGGCCAGCACTCCATTAGCCATCAGTCCCTGAATTAGCCATCAGTCCCTGAATTAGCCATTAGTCCCTGAATTAGCCATTAGTCCCTGAATCAGCCATTAGTCCCTGAATTAGCCATCCTTCCCTTTTTTCGTTTCTTAAGAATTTTGTTTGGAATGATAAAATGAAATTAACCCTCAGGGCATGGTTTTGTGTTGTCATTCAGGAATGAATTTCGAGGAGTAGAATTCAGATCATGTCTGACAAAGAATCAAGCCTCTCGGGTCTTGCTCATGGGCAGCCTCCGGTGAAGGGAGGTGGTCTGCTAGACCCTGATCCCGATCCTGCTGCTCCTGCTGCCTGCGATCCTGATGTACACGAGGACCAGGGTGACCCGCTGGAAGCCTCGTGCAATGTCACTCAAGACACCTTCCTTGAGGACGAGGCAGAGGAGGACGGTCAGAAATGCGTGGTGCCCTGCGGGCCGCCAGGGGGAGGATGGCAGGACGGTAGGCTTCCGGGCCAACCCCAGGACGTGGACGACAGCTGCGTGGACACAAGTGACACAAAACCAACACCAGGCGGCCTTCAGGTTGATAAAACCTCAGTCCCAGAGAGCCTAGTACCTGACAGCAGTTTGTCCCCCCAGAATGGTTCTGATGAGGATACGTCCTTGCAGAATCAGAAAGATTCCCTGGCAGCTACAGAAGATGGTACAGAATGTCCTGCCCCAGACAAGAGGACGACGGGATCTGACTCTGCTCAGCCTGACCGACCCGGGCCAGGAGTGTGCCCTGACAGAGGATTGTTGACAGACGACAGGGCGACACAGCCCTCTGCAGTTCACAGCCAGCTGAAACACACCTGTACCCAGGACCCCTCCACTTCTTCGCCGGAACTGAGTGCATTGCAGGTGGACAAACAGGATCCATCAAACCCTGGAAACAATGACCATAAGAACTTACCCTCGCACAAGAACGCAGACGATGACAAAGATCAGACCAGCCGCAATCAGGACATGCCAGAGAAACAAGTTACAGCAAAACCTGCACAGTTTCCAAACAAGCACCACCGAAACTGCTATATAAACAGTAGCAGTGTGGGGACAAAACGTCACTCGTCTGAAAAATGCTGTGGACCACCAACAGAACATAAAGAGGAGACATCCAGAAATCTTAAATCTGAAACGTACAAAGGAAAATCAGTCAGTCAAGTATCAGAAGTGCCAGCCAGTTCTGATAGCGTGTCAGTTTCTTCCAAATATGACACAGCTGGAGAAGGGTTCAGTCCAGGGTCGGACGCTGTCTGTGACAGGTCTCGGTCAACAACAGACACCCCACAACCTGAAGCGCCAGCATCAGACAGTCCTCAAACACAACACCACCTACAAAGCGACACTCGTTCTCCACCAGAGAGGTCACTTCCGAAAAGAACTATCGCTCTGATCGATCCTTTGCGACTGAAACAACCAGGCGATCCGCCCGACTTCAACACATACAACATAAATGAGTGTCAAACGGGTACCAAGGGTTCAGCCACCCAGGCAGACCTGGAAGCTCCAGACCCGCCTCATCCTGACAGTTCTCCATATATCCCGCCCAAGCCGTTCACTATGCCACTTCAACGACCCGTTCCATCGAAAGCGATGCGGAAGTACGGGAAGGCAACAGCGATAGCAAAGGTCGGTCTCACATTGTGTCACATCCGTCCACCCTCTCTCTGTCTCCCCTTTTCTCTCTGTCTCTGCCTCTCTCTCTTTCTCTCTCTGTCTCTCTCTGTGTGTCTCTCTCGCTTTCTCTCCTTCGCTCTCCGTGCACCTGACC
The DNA here is from genome assembly GCF_041734735.1 of Babylonia areolata. NCBI lineage: Eukaryota > Metazoa > Mollusca > Gastropoda > Neogastropoda > Buccinidae > Babylonia > Babylonia areolata. The sequence goes on from NC_134897.1 coordinate 6,368,969, forward strand.
AGTGCTGTGCTGTGTCTTTTTTCTTCACCTCCACTCTTGAAATCCACATTACTCATTCCGTCTTGAGGGGAAACATTATAGATATTGCCAGTTTGCGTTTCGATTATTTTTGTCAGTTTTTTTTTTTATTGTCCCTTCTGTGATGGCTAATTTAGATCACATACTTGATACTGATATTTTTCAGAAACGCATAGTTTTGTTTTGTTTAATTTCTCCGCTTTAGGAATTGATTGAATGAGCAAACTGGCGCTGTCATAATTATGATGTAGACAGTCATTCACACCTGCCTATGTTATTTCTCAAATGACTTCATCCGCTTTTTCTATTTCTGACCAAAGGATTTGCTCTTCTTTAAGCGCTTTATGCGTTCCCATCCTCTGAAAACCATTTGTAGATTCCGCAGACAAAAGATTGTGGAATTTCCAGATTTCTTTCTTTTTTGGGGGGCTGTTTACGTCATGCTACAAGCAACCACACTTGATGTTCCGAAACCTTTACCGTAGTGAAAGTTAATTAACAGTATCAAATTATAAAACAGTAGTACACATTGTTTTGTTGTTGTTTCTCGTGTGGAATAAACGATAATGAAGCGCCCACAGAGGCTAAAACTGTTGGTTGGGGGGTGGGGGTGGACAAAGACCAGTCTGCCTTCAAGACAGTGTAAATGATCTGTCTTCCCGGTACAGCGGCCCACAACAGCTTGACAAATAGCTCATTCCTTAAAAATATTTATCTATGTATTTATTTACTTATTTATGTACGCTTATGTATTATTTATTCACCTTTTTTTTTCTCAAGGCCTGACTAAGCGCGTTGGGCTACGCCGCTGGTCAGGCATCTGCTTGGCAGATGTGGTGTAGCGTATATGGATTTGTCCGAACGCAGTGACGCCTCCTTGAGCAACTGAAACTGAAACTGAAACTCAAAAATATATAAACATCAGTTGTATGAACACGTCTACAAAACTGAATCGTGAAAGGCACAGACTCTCAAAAGGTTTCGGCAGGTGTGTGGGCAATAGTATTAGAGGAAAAGATAACTATTTATTGTAGACAAATGCAGGGAACATTCCTTTAGCGGCATGTTTTGTTTATTCAAGCAAACAGGTGCAGAATGGCACGGAAAAAACAAGCGCCAACACGCTTGCAAAAAAGATATATAGGATTGTGAAAAAGAGAAAGCAATTACGGCATGGAGTATCCAGAGATCATGTCAGTACCATGTTTTCCCCTGAGGTGATACTCAACTGCCAGTCACGAAACAGGAAATTAAACTGGACACCCAAGTGGACTGACATTAACTATATTGGACAAAACGGATAATGAGCGTTCGACAGCAACGAAGACTGATTTAGATCGCATGTCTGGATCCCCATCAGGGTGCCTGCAATAAACCGCCATTAATCAGTGATGGTCACCACACATTACTGTTAATGGGACGTTGAAGCAGTTTTTTTGTTGTTGTTTTTTTTGTTTTGTTTTGTTTTGTTTTGTTTTTTGTTTGTTTTTTACACATAATCGCCGTTCACATCGATTTCAAAAAAGGCATTTCCTGTCTTGAGCACGTCACGTGTTTCCAGCACATGAACCAGAGAATAGTGCAGGTTTACTGTGGAACGACAGGTGTGTGGCCAACAATCACAGACTGAAAGCGAGCTGAAAACAGACACAAACAAGAAAGGCAAGGCCTTCCAGACTCACTTGTGATACACAATTTAAAAAAAATCAAAACAATAAATCGTTGAAATGTGTTCTGTATTTGATATTAAGCTTCGGGTAAAAAAGATAAAATAAAAAAAGGTACGAAACCACTTTGGGTATAAAATAAAAAATGAAAAAAAGGTACAAAGCGATTCGAACCTGGCATGTTCGGGCGATAGCTAACAGTCTTACCCACAACGCTAATCTAGATCTACAAATTACGTTCAAAAATTAATATCTAAACATGTTTGTTTTGTTTTTTTAGCGTGATAATTCGGTTGCAGTATTTTCTCCACGTCTGCCGAGATCGTGTGCGACAGGCTCAGCTGGCAGAATCCTGGCCTACAACAGGGTTCATTCAGTTAGCCATGTTTTTGGTGTATGTTTTATTTCATCTCGATTATTCAACATCGGCGGTAAAGATGTCATCGCCTCAGGCACAGCGCAACAGGGAGACTGTTTCCTCAAGATTTGCACTGAGTAGTCCAGACATGGCTGACCGAAACTCGTTGGAATTTGAAACGATCGATTTAAGTTTTATGTTCATTCTAGATATTGCAGTGTCCACTTTAGATTATGCATAATTATATCCATATGCAGTAAACACGTCGATGGTGTAGTTTGTGTCTTTGTATGTGTTATGTCCAGAATTTGCATTTCTTTTTCTTTTAAATGCGAACAAGAAAAACGATGTCATGCCTCCATCTGACCAAACACAGCCTGCATCCCGACACATGGGGAGCGGTTTTATGGCGGTTTTGGAATCTGATCGAGCCTCAACAAAATAAACCGTTAATGAATCGGAAAAGTGACATTATTCGGAAGAGTTACAACCTATTGTTGGTATGACTGTGAAGATTTTTTTTCCAACATCTAATCCAAATTTGGTGTTGGCAAAGAATTTCCAGAGAAAATGGCAATATTGAAATTTACCACGGACACAGACAACACACACATACACACACACACACACACACACACACACACACACACACACACACACACACACACACAGAGAGAGAGAGAGAGAGAGAGAGAGAGAGAGAGAGACGGACGAACACCGGGTTGTAACATACTCACTTTGTTAACACATGAGTCAATAATTGATAAAGGTAACAAGAAATAACCTAATATCAAACCCATCACGTTTGTCCTGACTTATAGGTATACATCAGTGTGGTGTGATGCAATTTGGCCCCATGAGGATTACCATTCCTTGTTACTGACTGACTGGTAATTTTCCACGAACAGATTTTAAGAAAAAAACAGACATTTATTTTATTCGAATTTCTTCTTTTTTTCTTCAGTAGATGCTCATTTTAGATCAACAGATTCTTAACAAGAGAGGTCCCTTGGGAATTTCTCTGCTTAACTGAGGATGCTTCTCTCCAGTCAGCAGCCAGGGCAAAGCCCGATGTGCACTCGGAGATAATAAGCCACTCTGTTTTGTAGTGTGCAACTAGCTGCTAGGGTAAGACTCGCTGCCATGCATATTGGACAATGTACGCTATTGTAACCAGTGATCCGTCCCAACCCAAATCCAATGCAATTGTAATGATGCCTATGGCCTTCTTCTGTTAAAACATTCGCTCGCTCTCTCTCTCTCCCTCTCTCTCTCCCTCTCTCTCTCTCTCTCTCTCTGTTTGTGTGTCTCTGTCTGTCTGTCTCTCTCTCTCTCTTCTTCATGTTGAGCTGGGTTATCAGAGTGATTTGAATTCATTCATTAAATGTATTGAACACTGACTGACACTGACGAGAGTGAATGAAAACGGATTGCATTCAAAGCTTATAGTACGTTATATTGTTTAGATAATGATGGCAAGAAGACGTGAGCAACGAGTTCGTCAGTGTTTGAGCTCTTATGGTTTTGCACTGTCTTGGATAATCGGGGGCCTGAAGACATTACAGGTTTTGTCAAGTGTTTCAGACAACGAATTACCGATTGCAGGTGGCAAGACTGGCATGATCACATGCATACTAAAGATTTGCACAATTCACACTTTCTGGATAATCGCATATGACTGAACTACACATTGAGTTGTGGTTGAACAGATATATAAAATGTGCAATGACAAAATCTGAATTTGGTTTTTCAAATATTGCAAATCATAGTTTCAGATACAGTATTGTAAATGTATACATGCCGTTTATGCAAATCTGGATTAGGACGTTGAATTACTTTGTGTTGCCCTGCTTTGAGTGACCTCAGACAACTGATTCAACTAAAATATCATAAAGATCAGTCTGTTATGTTCACTCATTTTGATTTTGCTCATGTCAAGAAATGAGTGTACTCTGTATAACTTAGCTATATATATATATATATATATATATATATATATATATATATATATATATATATATATATATATATTACACTGTCATTCGGTGTGTATGTGTAATGGCTTCATATTTCGAAAGGAAGTGGAAGAAGCGTCAAACCTTTGTCCTGCTTTAAAGCAGTTTGAAAGACAAACTTGGCCAGATAAGTTGTATGGTCATTGTTAGAGATAGTATGCTATATTACGTTCACCTCTTTGTTTCCCAAAAGAAATGGGAAGAGTCTTCAAAATTAAGATGGGGAGCGCCTTGGATCTGTACCTTGTTTGAGGATAAGTGGAAACGCTACACATTTCGGTTTCTTTCATCGTCATATTCCGGTAATCAGGAGTGTTGGCTTCATTTGATGTTACTGGACTTTGCTTCAAACGACCTAGTTTGGTTGGCAGAGGCGCGGCGCTCGCTCCACGAGGTTGTGGGGAGCAGTGAGGACCTGGAAACCTGTGGCCTCCCTGGCTCTCTTTGTCCACCTCCACCCTCACAACACTGCAGACCTGCACTTCCTCTACGGCCTGCTGGAGGGGCTGGCCGACCTCACCATTGCTGGGGCCGACTTCATCGTGGGCAAGTGTGTCGGTAAGATACTGTCTTGATGAGTGACCTGACGGCGAACGGCGAGGCGTTGGTGCGAGATGGAGTGATGGTCCCCCCCCCTCTCTCTCTCTCTCTCTCTCTCTCTTCTATTGTTGTCTCTCTGACCCTCTCTGTCTCTCTCTATATATCTTTCTGTATCTGTCGCTGTCTGTCTTTGTCTGTCTCTCTGTAAACATGTCTGTCTCCCTCTCTCCCTCTCACTCCACCCACTCTCTCTCTCCAACCCCCCCTCTCTCTCTCCGCCTTCTACTATTGACTTTATCCTTTTTGTTCCCTTTTGACATGTGACAGAGCTGTTGGTGTATTGACCTCCTTCGTGTGTAGACCCATACAGGAGATGAAACGGGCACGTTAAAGAACTGGCGTGTGTGTCCGAGTTGGGAGGGATGCGGAAAGTCTGTCAGCGTTGGGAGGGATGTGGAACAGCTTTGGGAGGGATGTGGAAACAGTCTGTGTCAGCGTTGGGAGGGATGTGGAAACAGTCTGTGTCAGCGTTGGGAGGGATGTGGAAACAGTGTATCAGCGTTGGGAGGGATGTGGAAACAGTGTCAGCGTTGGGAGGGATGTGGAAACAGTGTGTCAGCGTTGGGAGGGATGTGGAAACAGTGTGTCAGCGTTGGGAGGGATGTGGAAACAATGTGTGTCAGCGTTGAGAGGGATGTGGAAACACGTCTGTGTCAGCGTTGGGAGGGATGTGGAAACAGTGTCAGCGTTGGGAGGGATGTGGAAACAGTGTGTCAGCGTTGGGAGGGATGTGGAAACAGTGTGTCAGCGTTGGGAGGGATGTGGAAACAGTGTGTCAGCGTTGGGAGGGATGTGGAAACAGTGTGTCAGCGTTGGGAGGGATGTGGAAACAGTCTGTCAGCGTTGGGAGGGATGTGGAAACAGTCTGTCAGCGTTGGGAGGGATGTGGAAACAGTGTCAACGTTGGGAGGGATGTGGAAATAGTGTCAACGTTGGGAGGGATGTGGAAACAGTGTGTCAGCGTTGGGAGGGATGTGGAAACAGTGTCAACGTTGGGAGGGATGTGGAAAGAGTCTGTCAGCGTTTGGAGGGATGTGGAAACAGTATGTCAGCGTTGGGAGGGATGTGGAAACAGTCTGTGTCAGCGTTGGGAGGGATGTGGAAAGTCTGTGTTACCGTTGGGAGGGATGTGGAAACAGTGTGTCAGCGTTGGGAGGGATGTGGAGAGTCTGTGTCAGCGTTGGGAGGGATGTGGAAACAGTGTGTCAGCGTTGGGAGGAATGTGGAAACAGTCCGTCAGCGTTGGGAGGGATGTGGAAACAGTCTGTGTCAGCGTTGGGAGGGATGTGGAAACAGTCTGTGTCAGCGTTGGGAGGGATGTGGAAACTGTGTCAGCGTTGGGAGGGATGTGGAAACTGTGTCAGCGTTGGGAGGAATGTGGAAACAGTCTGTGTCAGCGTTGGGAGGGATGTGGAAACAGTCTGTGTCAGCGTTGGGAGGGATGTGGAAACTGTGTCAGTGTTGGGAGGGATGTGGAAACAGTCTGTGTCAGCGTTGGGAGGGATGTAGAAACAGTGTCAGCGTTGGCAGGGATGTGGAAACAGTGTGTCAGCGTTGGGAGGGATGTGGAAACTGTGTCAGCGTTGGGAGGGATGTAGAAACAGTGTCAGCGTTGGCAGGGATGTGGAAACAGTGTGTCAGCGTTGGGAGGGATGTGGAAACTGTGTCAGCGTTGGCAGGGATGTGGAAACAGTCTGTGTCAGCGTTGGCAGGGATGGAGAAACAGTGTCAGCGTTGGCAGGGATGTGGAAACGGTGTGTCAGCGTTGGGAGTGATGTGGAAACTGTCAGCGTTGGGAGGGATGTGGAAACTGTAAGCGTTGGGAGGGATGTGGAAACTGTCAGCGTTGGGAGGGATGTGGAAACAGTCTTTGTCAGCGTTGGAAGGGATGTGGAAACAGTCTTTGTGAAAAGAGTGTGTCAGCGTTGGGAGGGATGTGGAAAGAGTGTGTCAGCGTTGGGAGGGATGTGGAAAGAGTGTGTCAGCGTTGGGAGGGATGTGGAAACAGTCTGTCAGCGTTGGGAGGGATGTGGAAACAGTCTGTGTCAGCGTTGGGAGTGATGTGGAGACAGTCTGTGTCAGCGTTGGGAGGGATGTGGAAACAGTGTGTCAGCGTTGGGAGTGATGTGGAAACAGTCTGTGTCAGCGTTGGGAGGGATGTGGAAACTGTGTCAGCGTTGGGAGGGATGTGGAAACAGTCTGTGTCAGCGTTGGGAGGGATGTGGAAACAGTCTGTCAGCGTTGGGAGGGATGTGGAAACAGTCTGTGTCAGCGTTGGGAGGGATGTGGAAACAGTGTGTCACCGTTGGGAGGGATGTGGAAACAGTGTGTCACCGTTGGGAGGGATGTGGAGAGTCTGTGTCAGCGTTGGGAGGGATGTGGAAACAGTGTGTCAGCGTTGGGAGGGATGTGGAAACAGTCCGTCAGCGTTGGAAGGGATGTGGAAACAGTCTGTGTCAGCGTTGGGAGGGATGTGGAAACAGTCTGTGTCAGCGTTGGGAGGGATGTGGAAACTGTGTCAGCGTTGGGAGGGATGTGGAAACTGTGTCAGCGTTGGGAGGAATGTGGAAACAGTCTGTGTCAGCGTTGGGAGGGATGTGGAAACAGTCTGTGTCAGCGTTGGGAGGTATGTGGAAACTGTGTCAGCGTTGGGAGGGATGTGGAAACAGTCTGTGTCAGCGTTGGGAGGGATGTAGAAACAGTGTCAGCGTTGGCAGGGATGTGGAAACAGTGTCAGCGTTGGGAGGGATGTGGAAACAGTGTCAGCGTTGGGAGGGATGTAGAAACAGTGTCAGCGTTGGCAGGGATGTGGAAACAGTGTGTCAGCGTTGGGATGGATGTGGAAACTGTGTCAGCGTTGGCAGGGATGTGGAAACAGTCTGTGTCAGCGTTGGCAGGGATGTAGAAACAGTGTCAGCGTTGGCAGGGATGTGGAAACAGTGTGTCAGCGTTGGGAGGGATGTGGAAACTGTCAGCGTTGGGAGGGATGTGGAAACTGTCAGCGTTGGGAGGGATGTGGAAACAGTCTTTGTCAGCGTTGGGAGGGATGTGGAAACAGTCTTTGTGAAAAGAGTGTGTCAGCGTTGGGAGGGATGTGGAAAGAGTGTGTCAGCGTTGGGAGGGATGTGGAAAGAGTGTGTCAGCGTTGGGAGGGATGTTGAAACAGTCTGTCAGCGTTGGGAGGGATGTGGAAACAGTCTGTGTCAGCGTTGGGAGTGATGTGGAGACAGTCTGTGTCAGCGTTGGGAGGGATGTGGAAACAGTGTGTCAGCGTTGGGAGGGATGTGGAAACAGTCTGTGTCAGCGTTGGGAGGGATGTGGAAACAGTGTGGCAGCGTTGGGAGGGATGTGGAAACAGTCTGTGTCAGCGTTGGGAGGGATGTGGAAACAGCGTGTCAGCGTTGGGAGGGATGTGGAAAGAGTCTGTGTCAGCGTTGGGAGGGATGTGGAAAGAGTCTGTCAGCGTTGGGAGGGATGTGGAAACAGTCTGTCAGCGTTGGGAGGGATGTGGAAAGAGTCTGTGTCAGCGTTCGGAGGGATGTGGAAACAATGTGTGTCAGCGTTGAGAGGGATGTGGAAACAGTGTGCCAGCGTTGGGAGGGATGTGGAAACAGTCTGTCAGCGTTGGGAGGGATGTGGAAACAGTGTGTCAGCGTTGGGAGGGATGTGGAAAGAGTCTGTGTCAGCATTGGGAGGGATGTGGAAACAATGTGTGTCAGCGTTGGGAGGGATGTGGAAACAGTGTGCCAGCGTTGGGAGGGATGTGGAAACAGTGTGTCAGCGTTGGGAGGGATGTGGATACAGTCTGTGTCAGCGTTGAGAGGGATGTGGAAACAGTGTGCCAGCGTTGGGAGGTATGTGGAAACAGTGTGTCAGCGTGGAGAGGGATGTGGAAACACGTCTGTGTCAGGGTTGGGAGGTATGTGGAAACAGTGTGTCAGCGTTGAGAGGGATGTGGAAACAGTGTGTCAGCGTTGAGAAGGATGTGGAAACAGTGTCAGGGTTGGGAGGGATGTGGAAAGAGTTTGTGCCAGCGTTGGGAGGGATGTGGAAACAGTCTGTGTCAGCGTTGGGAGGGATGTGGAAACAGTGTCAGGGTTCGGAGGTATGTGGAAACAGTGTGTCAGCGTTGAGAGGGATGTGGAAACAGTGTCAGGGTTGGGAGGGATGTGGAAACAGTGTGTCAGCGTTGGGAGGGATGTGGAAACAAGTCTGTGTCAGGGTTGGGAGGTATGTGGAAACAGTGTCAGCGTTGGGAGGGATGTGGAGACAGTGTGTCAGCGTTGGGAGGGATGTGGAAACAGTCTGTGTCAGCGTTGGGAGGGATGTGGAAATAGTGTCAGCGTTGGGAGGGATGTGGAAACAGTGTCAGCGTTGGGAGGGATGTGGAAACAGTGTGTCAGCGTTGGGAGGGATGTGGAAACAGTTTGTGTCAGCGTTGAGAGGGATGTGGAAACAGTGTGTCAGCGTTGGGAGGGATGTGGAAACAGTGTGTCAGCGTTGGGAGGGATGTGGAAACACGTCTGTGTCACGGTTGGGAGGGATGTGGAAACAAGGAAACAACGTTCACCCCTACCGTCAACAGAGCATGGCTGCCGGGTTCAGACTGTTATAAATATAATCGCAGAAATGAACCAGTGTAGTAAACTGCACCCCACGAACGCATAAGGAGGAAGAGGGAGAGAAGAAGTCGATAAAACAAAGAAAAGCGAAGAAATAAAGGAAAATATTGAGGGGGACTCGGGGACGGGAGGCAAGGAAGGAATGATACGGAGTATAGAACGAAGGTTTGACTGAAAGGTTGGTTGGTCAACTGAATGGTAGTATGTTGGTTGATGAGTTGATCCATGCTCTATCAAAGTGTTGCTTTTTTGTGTGCAGTGGACCGGGTGGATTCTTGCATCACAAAAATCTTTTTGGGAATCCGACGGATTACTAATTCACTGGTAAGTAAACAGACACACAGAAAATGCAAATGCGACTGTTTCATTATGATCGAATCATCATCAATACATCTTTGAATACAGTGGTGTCAAACTGAAAGATTCACAACAAAATGAAATTTCACTTGATCATTTTTTTTTTTTTTTTAAGTTCAGTTCACATTAAAAATTTTCTAGAACATGGTTTCATAACCATCTCCCAGAATAAAAATTATTTAAGACTTCATTTACATAAATTAATGGTTGTGGTTAATTTTATGCGAGTGTCGATAATAATTAAAAGTGAACACATTTACTAAAGAAGACGGAGCATTACCATGGATTATTTTTATGCATGAAAAGGCCTTTATTGTATAAAGTCTGGCCACGACAGGGAGGAAGTCTGCTTAATTATAGTCAGAATCGTCCAGAGAGGTCGGTTTGTTGATAGTTAATTTAACAACCCTTCTGTGGATGCTTAACAGACTATTGAGAAAGATATACAGACAGATAGACAAATCGTTATATAGGTAACTGCCTGTCATAATGATTAAACGTTTTAAAAGATGTGATTAAAAAAAAAAAATCAACATGCCAAAGCATTTTTAATTCGGTCTTACACGGATTATTTGTCAGTTTTCTGGTCGGTGGCATTGAGTGGGTTAAACAACAGGTGAACACACTCGCCGTTAACAAATAATCCACTGACACAGTTTCGCTATAAAGAGATAGAAATTGTTTTTACATTGTATTGTTTCTGTCTTTCATTCGCTCCTTCCCTTCTTTCCTTTTAGTGTTTCTTTTTCTGTTTGATTCTTTCTTACGTTCTTTTTTCTTCTCTCCTTCCTTTCTTTTCCTTCGGTATGGCCTTAGTGCTATCTTCCATATGCCTCTCCACTGTTTTATGTACAAATATTTACACGGTTTTATCTTGGATGTTTTAATTGTTATTTTCTTCTCGAGACCCCGAAACTACTATGCTTTCAACTGGCTTATCAAACGACGCACTGATGGGTTCAGCCGAGCTTTTAGCAACACATTGATAGGCTTTAAGCACCATAGTAATATATTCAAGCAGGCTTTTAGCAATAATTTATACTGATGGTTTCATATCGGCTTTAAGTAACACGCTTCGGGTTTCAGCTTGACGAACTGGCTTCAGCTGGGCCATGTGTAACAGGCTTGTGGTGACAGGTAGATTCTGAGCGACAGGTAGATTGAGTGACAGGTAGATTCTGAGTGACAGGTAGATTCTGAGCGACACACAAGTGGGTTTAAGCAGACAGAAAGCAACGACTGCACACAATACGTCAGTCGTTTCAGCTAAACTGAGCAACACATCATTAAATGCATTAAGCTAAATGCAACGCACCACTTGTTTTAGCTGGGCGATATAGCGATGTAGACTTTTTCACATTCACAGCGCCCACCCAGTGGAACTCAGTTTCAGTTTCAGTTTCAGTTTCAGTAGCTCAAGGAGGCGTCATTGCGTTCGGACAAAACCATATACGCTACACCACATCTGCCAAGCAGATGCCTGACCAGCAGCGTAACCCAACGCGCTTAGTCAGGCCTTGAGAACACACACACACAAAAAAAACAAAACAAAAAAAAAACAAAAAAAACAAAAAAACACACACACACACACACAAAAAAAAACAAAAAAAACAAAAAACAAAAAAAAACGGGGGAATAAATAATAGATAAGCTTGCATAAATAAATAAATAAATAAATAAATAAATAAATAATAATTATAATATAGAAAAAGGTAGTAGTAATAATATTAGTAATACTAATAAAATGATGATAATAAAACATAAATAAATAAATAAATAAGACAACAATGGTGATAAATAAGCAAATAAATGTAAAATATGAAGACACACATTCACACATACACCCACACATGCATAACAGAAATGCACCAGACATGCAGTAACAGGCTTGTGCAGTGGAACTCATTGCCATGTGAATTAAGACAGTCTATTTCTGGGTTCCAAATCAACCTCACGACTCGTCTGTTAAAAACTGCCTCCAGTTACCTCCTGATGGCTGTGCAATTGTAGGGATGTATGCTCGTCTGTTTTCTGTGTGTGTTCTCATTGAGGTGTTGAGTGGAGAGGAGGGAGAGTGGGGCTGTGGTTTGGGTTCAGCATTGTTTGGGCGATGTGATGTACGTGACTGGTTTTGGGTATTGGGATTGGTTTGGGAGTGTTGTGGTCTGGTTTTTGGTGCTGCGAGGCTTGTCATGTATTGTAAGATATGAATTTCACCATTTAAATGATGTGAGTTTTGGTATGTGTTGGGTGTTTTCGTTGTGTGTGATTTTTTTTTTTTTTTAATGTCCGTGCACAGATTATTATTGTCGTTTGGTTAGAGCAAAATCATTTCATCAAGCGCTACATAATGAACTTCGTTATAATTGTTATTATTATCATTATTATCATTATATTAACATTATTATATGCCATGTAACAATTGTTACAAAAGGGCTATATGCGACACAATTGTTTCAACTAAGCAAGTGCAAGATTTTTTTTTTTTTTTTTTTTTTTTTTTTTTTTTTTTTTTGTAACAAGGCAATAAGCAACGCAAAGGTTTGAACTACGCTGTTAGCAAAACTTGAATTGTTTGAACTGGGCTCTAAGCAACACACTAATTGTTTGAAGTGGGCTCTAAGCAACACTAATTGTTAGAACTGGACTCTAAGCAACACACTAATTGTTTGAACTGGGCTCTAAGCAACACACTAATTGTTAGAACTGGGCTCAAAGCAACACACTTATTGTTAGAACTGGGCTCTAAGCAACACACTAATTGTTAGAACTGGGCTCTAAGCAACACACTAATTGTTTGAAGTGGGCTCTAAGCAACACACTAATTGTTTGAACTGGGCTCTAAGCAACACACTAATTGTTAGAACTGGACTCTAAGCAACACACTAATTGTTTGAACTGGGCTCTAAGCAACACACTAATTGTTAGAACTGGGCTCTAAGCAACACACTAATTGTTAGAACTGGGCTCAAAGCAACACACTTATTGTTAGAACTGGGCTCTAAGCAACACACTAATTGTTAGAACTGGGCTCTAAGCAACACACTAATTGTTTGAAGTGGGCTCTAAGCAACACACTAATTGTTTGAAGTGGGCTCTAAGCAACACACTAATTGTTTGAACTGGGCTCTAAGCCACACACTAATTGTTAGAACTGGACTCTAAGCAACACACTAATTGTTTGAAGTGGGCTGTAAGCAACACACTAATTGTTTGAAGTGGGCTCTAAGCAACACACTAATTGTTAGAACTGGGCTCTAAGCAACACACTAATTGTTTGAACTGGACTCTAAGCAACACACTAATTGTTTGAAGTGGGCTCTAAGCAACACACTAATTGTTTGAAGTGGGCTGTTAGCAGCACACATTTGATTAGGATTAGCTGTAAACACTACACGAACGGTTACAGGTGGACAGTTACCCGTGCCAGTGGGCGCTAGGACTGAGCGCCATCTTGCTGAGGGCATCGTGGCCAGGCCACTGCCTGATGGCCATGACGTCATGGAGTGCCAAGGCTGCCGGGAAAGCTCTGGTGCTGACTAACCGGGTACACGTCATGTTGGGACTGTTCCCCGGCCCTGGCCGTCAGCGAGAGAGTCTGTGGCGTCAGGGTCTGGTGAGTGGCGGGCTGTGGTCACTTCCACCCACATGTTGTTTACTGCCCAGCCGACGTCAAGGGCTGATTGTCCGGCGTGTGTCGCTCAGGCAACGTGGTCATTTGTGTGGTGTCTGATAGCGTATCAGTGACTAGAGTGTGTGTGTGTGTGTGTGTGTGTGTGTGTGTGTGTGTGTGTGTGTGTGTGTGTGTGTGTGTGTGTGTGTGTGTTTGCCTCTTTGCTTGCTAATTTGTGTTTGGGCTTTTCTGTTACTGTTGTGTGTGCGTGTCAAATGAGTGGCAAGTGAAATGACTGTGACCTTTTTTTTATGTTTCAAGATTTATTTCTCTGGAACTTTTACTTATCCATGTGTTAGCTGATGGAAAGTGATTATCGGCTTTGGCTTGAGGTTGTGTTCCTTTAGGAAGCGGAAGCAGCTACTTTTTTTTTTTTAATGGTTTACACTTGCCAGTTCTTTCTGCATCGTTCGCCCACTTGAATCGAAAGCATCCTGCCTCACTCACCCCGACAACAAACACACCTCGGGTTCATCACCATCGAAGAAGACAGGTTCCCAATTTCTCTCGGCTTCACACTTGCTCAGTTTCCCTTTATCCACACGCCACCTCCCTCCAGCTTGGCCCCGAAACCTTTCCGTCTCTTTTCAGTTTCTGCAGTGGTTTCCCAAGATCATTTTTCTTACCATCCTCACAGTCGTTATCATCGCCGTTACTGCCGTCATTACATTGATAATGGTATTCTTTGTTTGTTTCTTTCTTTCGGTCCCATTAACTCTCTCCATACGAACGTCGAAAGAGACGACGTTAACAGCGTTTCACCCCAATTACCACCATCAAAATATTGCAAGCGGAAGGCTCTTACACTGAAGATGAGAATGTTGACAAAGAATACCACAGTTCTGACGACGGAAGCTAAAGGTTGGGTCATTCAGACACCCACTGGACATCCGAGGGGTCTGTGTGGAGGAGAAGAGAGGACTGGCCGTACTGAGTGAGTTAATCACGACTGCTGAATACAGCTTTTGAAGCACATCTTCGATTGATAATCATCGCGTCCCCGAGTTACCAACCGTGAAAGATAATACAGCCTCCTAACTGTATCTTTCGTGATTGACAATTCAGAGCAGAGATGATCGGCGCGTTAATTTGAAGAAGCGTTGTAAGCATTCTCTCTCTCTCTCTCTCTCTCTCTCTCTCTCTGTGTCTCTCTCTGTGTGTGTGTGCCTCTGTCTCTGTTTCTGCTCTCTGTGTGTGTGTGTGTGTGTGTGTGTGTGTGTGTGTGTGCCTCTGTCTCTGTTTCTGCTCTCTCTCTCTCCACCTCTGTGCCTGTCTCTGTCTCTCTGTTATGCAGATTTTTCTGTTCCCCATCTTTGTCCTTGGGTCTTCCCAGAGCCTCCACCCCCCTCACCCTGTCCGTTCATTCTGGTGTACTCAGCAACATTGTCAGACTGATCAGTGTGACCATGTGACGGCCATTAGGGACACTAACCCACAAGTCACGACGCAGCTGTGTAAAACAGGGTGCACTTTTCAATGATGCATTCTAACGCCAAGAGTGGGGGGTGCTCTTAAGTTCTGTCTGGGCGACTGTCTGGAGCGTGGTCACACTCATGTCTGTCATGTACTGTAACATCCAGTGCTAATCGAGCAACTCTGGGCTAGAATGAGAAAGCTGGAACCTATTAGAACACTGACAGATTTGGTCGTTACATCCTGTTTTGTGGCAAAAAGCCACAACATCACCTACACAATAAGTAGGCCCACGTCACGCGCTGTATGAGACACGGGTTTCGTTGTTTTAGCCTTGACGTTCATGGTTCACTAAACTTACTCGGCCTTTGAAGCACGACCGTCTGTTATGCAAAAAAACGCATAATTTGTGGATAGTACATAACCCGTGCATGATCAAGCCATCAAAGGTTAGTTTACACAACACTATAGGTCGCCAGTGACGAAGGCTATTTCAAAGAACAGTCCATAGCATCTTTGGTGATGGAAGACAAAGACGAAGTGCACAGTTCGGATCACCAGTGACAAAGGCTAAGTCACCAGTGACATGATCGGTTCACAACACTACCGGTGATGAGATTGTATTTCTCACACATCGTCGTGAAACTTCTGGATCGCAAACGCCCACCTCCATCTCCAGCACTCCCCCTAGTCGTTCTCACTCCCTTCCCCTGCCCTTGTTCTCCTCTCACCTTCACACAGAGATCAGAGTTGTGTTTGGGGGTAAGTTCTAAGGGAATTGAATGAAGCGCATCAATTCCTGAAGCGGTGGCCAGGTGATAAAACGCCCAACTGAAGAGCGAGTGTCCACAGGATCGATCCCATCCGGACCGGGAATTTCACTTCTCCTCCATTAGACCTGGAATGGTGGTCTGGGTGCTAGTCTTTCGAACGAAGTAATGTCCCGTGTGCAGCATGCACATTGTGCACGTAAAAGAACCCGCGGCAACAAAAGGGTTGATCCTGTCCAGATTCCGTGGAAGATCTATTTAGACATTACAACAAATACATTTGCAGACAGAAGAAAGAAAGAAGATATATATATATATGCGTGGCGCTGCACTGTGGCGACATGCTCCTCTCTGTGGGAGAAGCCCAATACAAAAAGTCCAATGCATTACCACCCCAGCACACGATGGAAGACAGGTGACAGGCCTGACTTGACCTGGGCTGGATCAGAGTCGGCAGCCACCTCTGGCCTCAAACGACAGTGTTTGTAATGGGGGTGGTGGTTTTGGGATGAAGTAAAGAATCGATGAGTCAGTCACGTGTTTGATAATGACGTAAAATATTTTGATAGAAGCATCCTCCTGATACAGACTGGCGAGAAAGCTTGTGGATGCTTAATGATGCACCTTGACATGTTTCTTGTCTCACTATAGACTTCCTCCGATAGAAATGTTTGCGCGTTCTCAGTCCGATCATTTCAGCCGTTGCTTTATTTTTTCTGTTTCAGAAAACATGTCGTTCGTTTAACATCTCATTGTGTCGCATGTCACAACGTAGCCATTATGCTTTGTCAAAAAATAACTTGTAAAATCATTTATTTATTCATTTATTAAGATGTCTTGCTATAGCGCACATTCTTGAAGCTCTTTGCGCTTTACAATAGCACAAAAAAACATTCAAACACCCCCACAAACATACACATATGATTTGAAACATAAGAGAAGACAATTGAAAGACATATTGGCATTAAATGAAACAAATAATCCGTCAATCACAACGGTTATCTCCTCGTTTCGTTTAAATATGAAGAAAATGTGTGTGTGTGTGTGTGTGTGTGTGTGTGTGAGTGAGAGAGAGAGTTGCTGACAATATAGTTGGCTCAGTTCCAAAGGGATGCTGTCATTTGCAGATCAAACTGGCTCTGCGTGCTTCTTCCTTTCCTCTCTGGGCCTTCCTGTCTGTGTCGGTAAGTCGGTCAGTCGGTCAGCATGTCACGAGTGAAGAGTGAATGGCTGACAGTGCGTTCGTGCATGCGTTGGGAGGGGTGGGGGTGGTATGAAAGTGTGTTACGAGCAAAGCAGTGCAATCTGTGTGAGAAGGGGTATCATTGGGATGGGCCGGTGGTGTTTTTGGGTCTGAGGTACTGGCTGCCCCACGGGAACACACACACACACACACACACACACACGAGTCCCCCCCTCTCTTTCTGTCCCCTCTCCTCATCCTTCTCTCCACACCCCCCTAACACCCCCCCCTCCCCTGCACTTGTCCCCAGTTCGTATCCTTGCTGTGCCTGCACCACACGCTGCGCTACGTCAGGGATGGGGGGGTGGGGGTGGAGGCGGAGTCCCCGTTCCCCCACCACCCCCCGAGCAGAGGGACAGGGCCCCAACACGGGGACGCACGCAAGGCCCGGCTCAAGTTCCACAAACCTCGACGCGATAGGGACGGCTTCGGCGTTTTGGGACCCTTCACGGAGGCGGCAGAAGTGGGTGACAATGGTGGTGGTGGTGGTGGTGGTGGTGAGAGTGGACGAGAGAGGAGTGGTGGAGGAGGGGGCAGGGAGGAGGAAGGTGGGGCTCGCCCGACAAGAAAAGGACAAAGGAAACAAACAGATTACGAGGAGCAAAGGAAATGGAAAACCCAACAACAAAAGAGACGAAGAAACAACGAGAACGTAAACGGAAATGAGTCCTTGGAAAGAAGAGGACATAGCAGAGAAAGAGTAGGCCGTGTCGAAGAAGGTGATGATGATGACGGGGACAGCTGTCGGGACGAGGACCGTGCTGGATGGTGTGACGTGGTGGCGGCCAACACGGACAGCAGTCCTGACGGGTGCCGCTACACGGTGGGGGACTACATGGAGCCCACGCCGGGCCGCTCCCCGCTGGCCGAGAGGAAGATCCACGTCCACAGCGGCAAGTACAACCGCACCGTTCGCTTCCCTCTCTCAGACACGCGGAGAAACAAGGACAAGCCGAGAGAGGCGGTGTCCAACTCCCTGGACTTCCCTTCCCAGGCACAATCCGTCCCTGACCATCAAGAACGCACGCATGCAGAGACCACCGCCACCATGTCCTCCAGCAAATCCCTTAAAGCTTCCGCGACGTCCCGTAACCGGAAGAGCGTGGCCTCCAAACGGCAACAGCAAGGAGGGCCACGCGCACAGTCACGAGTCTCCAGGGCCACAGACTCTGAAGACCTTCCCATGCTCGCCGTCACTGTCCAGGACAACATGAGAGAGGTCAAGGTCATGGAGGGCGAAACGTTGGCAGGACAGGGCCGTCACGTGGAGGTCACCCCGCGCCAGGACAGGTTGGGGGTCAGGGGTCAGAGGCAGGGGGCCAGGAAGAAGACAGGTGCCCGTGAGGAGAGAGGCGGCACCCAGCTCCACACGTCTTCTGGCCAGCCGGCCACTCCACGCAGGGTGAGTCACGGTCTGCACTGGGCTGGCTGGCTGGCTGCCTGCCTGTCTGTCTGCCTGTCTGTCTGCCTGTCTGCCTGTCTGTCTGCCTGTCTGCCTCACTCTGCCTGCCTGCCTGCCTGCCTGCCTCATTCTGCCTGTCTGCCTGCCTGCCTCATTCTGCCTGCCTCATTCTCCCTGCCTGCCTGCCTGTCTGTCTGCCTGTCTGCCTGCCTGCCTGTCTGTCTGCCTGTCTGCCTCATTCTGCCTGGCTGCCTCATTCTGCCTGTCTCTCTCCCTGCCTGCCTGCCTCATTCTGCCTGTCTGTCTGCCTGCCTCATTCTGCCTGCCTGCCTCATTCTGCCTGTCTGTCTGCCTGCCTCATTCTGCCTGTCTGCCTCATTCTGCCTGTCTCTCTGCCTGCCTGCCTGCCTCATTCTGCCTGTCTGTCTGCCTGCCTCATTCTGCCTGTCTGCCTCATTCTGCCTGTCTCTCTGCCTGCCTGCCTGCCTCATTCTGCCTGTCTGTCTGCCTGCCTCATTCTGCCTGTCTGCCTCATTCTGCCTGTCTGTCTGCCTGCCTCATTCTGCCTGTCTCTCTGCCTGCCTGCCTCATTCTGCCTGTCTCTCTGCCTGCCTGCCTCATTCTGCCTGTCTGTCTGCCTGCCTCATTCTGCCTGTCTGCCTGCGTGCCTGCCTACCTGTCTGCCTCATTCTGCCTGTCTGCCTGCCTGCCTGCCTGTCTGTCTGCCTGCCTGCTTTGTGTCTGGTTCTTCGTACGTCGATTCGTCAGTTTGAAGTGTTTTTATACTTTGTAATTGTTGGGGAGCTCCGTTGTTCAATTGACAGGTTAGCAATTGATAAACTCTCTTGGCTGGTTAGTTGGAGGAGCGGGACTTTTTTTTTTTTAGAAGAGGTTTTCAACTTTTATCTGGAGTGCAACAGATGAGACGGGAAGATGTTAAGGCTAAAACATCATCACTGTCATCATCATCGTCGTCGTTATCGTCGATAACGACTACGACGGCAATGATTATCGACAGCACACATCAAAAGTTACTCAAATTTCCAACTGAATGTCTCGTCGCTACATTTTGCTGTTCTTTCTTTTGTTAGACAGGAGGTAAGGCAAGGCAAGGCAAGAGAGTTTTCTTCTCTTGGGGAAATCCTTCAAGCTTCTCCATCCTGTAATCCTGGTTCGGTTCCCCCACCTAGCCAGTCACTCTCTTCTCAGAGCTCATCACGCAGCCTGTCCAGCAAAGCACTGCATACAAACGGTTAATCTGACTATTTTTTTTTAATGATCTCATTTCCATTGATCAAGACAAAACATTAATTCTTCTCTTGGACCTTTCAGTTGCCATTGCTGCATTTGATCATGTGATCCTCCTTTGATATTTTTTGAATAAGGTATACTACTCTTGACTGGTTTATTTCTTTGGTGCCTCTCGGAAAAGAAAACTATTGATGAAAACAGGAACAAAGCTGCCGAGATGCCCTCTGTGTTCCTCAGTGGTCTGTTCTGTGCACAGTACTTTTCGTCATCTACGCAACTCCTCTTACACACGTCATTGATTCAGACTCCATCCCTCGTGACATGTATGAAGCCTACTCGGCTTACTTCAACCTTTCCGATTCTCCTTCAAACTGTATATTTCATCTTCAGTCTCAAAAGGATTGTATCAAGAGTGACAAGTTACCTTATCGATGTCAAATAACCGTCTTAAAATGAGTGAAGATTTACGTCCAATCGGCTGAGAGTTATCAGATAACACCTCTGTACTACATTTCTCTGAAACAAATCTATGCAACATTTCCCATGATTTCGTGTAAATATTGTTTTAATCTCCATTTCGCTACACAAATCTTGTAAGTTCCCCATTTTTGTCAGGACAAAACAAAGTAAACACAATGTGGAATTGTATTCCTTGTTTGCAGCAAAAATCAAGCGAATTTGACGGTTAAAAATGTTACACCCCGTTATTTCAGTTAAAAGTGTATTCTCCTTTTTAATAATACCAATCTCAAAAAATGACACCATATAATGATAATAATAATGAAATATGAATATATATAAATGTGTGTGTGTGTGTGTGTGTGTGTGTGTGTGTGTGTGTGTGTGTGTGTGTGTGTGTGTGTGTGTGTGTGTGTGTGTGTGGTCTTCTGCAACAGTTGAAATACTTTCAGTTAAAATAGGGATTGGTGTCAGAAACGGAAAAAAGAATACCTTTGAAATTCAGACAGCCTTTGAAATTCAGACAGCCTTTCTGTTTCGTATCGTTTATTGTTTTTATGTACCTTTATTCAACAGAACTGTTTGGATTCCGGTTGCAGGCTGCATTCTGTTTTGTATTATTACCTTTTATGTGCCCTTGTTCGACAATGCTGTTTGAATTCTAGTTGTCTTTAAGTTGATAGTTTTCGTGTTGTAGTTCGTCGTTCCACACGTTTGAGTGATGGCCTAGAGGTAACGCGTCCGTCTGGGAAGCGAGAGAATCTGAGCGCACTGGTTCGAATCACGGTTCAGTCGCCTGTATTTCCCCCCCCCTCCCCCAACCCACCCCCCTCCACTAGACCTTGAGTTGTGGTCTGGACGCTATTCATTCGGATGAGACGATAAACCGAGGCCTAGTGTGCAGCATGCATTTAGAGCACGTAAAAGACCCCACGGCAACAAAAGGGTTGTTCCTGGCAAAATTCTGTAGAACAATCCACTACAGTTGGAAAACAAAATATTGCATGCGGAAAAAAAGAAATGGGTGGCGCTGTCAGTGTAGCGACACGCTCTCTCTCGTGAGAGCAGTCCGAATTCCACACAGAGAAATCTGTTGACAAAAAGAGTAATACAATACAATACAATACACAAATAGACCGACATTAATGAGACATATATATATATATATATATATATATATATATATATATATATATATATATATATATATATATATATATATATATAGTGGAGTGATGGCCTAGAGGTAACGCGTTCGCCTAGGAAGCGAGAGAATCTGAGCGCATTGGTTCGAATCACGGCTCAGCCGCCGATATCTTCTTTCCCTCCACTAGACCTTGAGTGGTGGTCTGGACGCTAGTCATTCGGATGAGACGATAAACGGAGGTTCCGTGTGCAGCATGCACTTAGCGCACGTAAAACAACCCACGGCAACAAAAGGGTTGTTCCTGGCAAAATTCTGTAGAAAAATCCGCTTCGATAGGAAAAACAAATAAAACTGCACGCAGGAAAAATTACAAAAAAATTGGTTGGCGCTGTAATGTAGCGACGCGCTCTCCCTGGGGAGAGCAGCCCGAATTTCACACAGAGAAATCTGTTGTGATAAAAAGAAATACAAATACAAATACATTTACAAATAAAAGCGGACGGAGAGACACAAAGGAACAATAAAGGGTCTATGTTCACACTGCCACTGGTCACATAACCTGGCTGGGTCGTGGGGGAGGTGCGCTGCTGAACACATCACAACTGACTATTACCGCTGGTCGTCTGAAAGCTCGGCCCTTTTAGTTTACAAGCGTGAGTCCAAAACCTGACAATAGATTTTGTATAATAATCTTCATGCTTTCCACTCTTTGTTAACGCTTCCCAAATGAGCGACCCACTCGCTCCAGGGAAGCTGTCAAAACAGTAATTACCAATAATTCATCGAGAGATTAACTGATTTGCGTGCATGAATATCGTCATAGCTGACAGATCTGTTGAAGGCTTCTGAAACTGTTGACAATACCGTTGTTTCCGATTCAGTTTTTGCTCGTGTTTACGACCAACATAACAACTGTACAATGTTTGTGTGGGTTGTCACCAAACCATCCGCTGAGAATCAGTCATTGTCTCCTCTTTGACATCCCACCTCAAAGCTCGTCCATTGTCGCTGTGCTTCAAAACATGGATATTTTTTTCTTCGGCTCTTTCCTGTACCACGACTCTGTGCGCGCGCGCGCGCGCGTGTATGTGTGTATGTGTGTGTGTGTGTGGAGAGGGCGAGGGTGCGGGGCGTGATTGTGTGAGTGTGTGTGTGTATTTGTGTGTGTGTGTGTGTGTGTGTGTTGTTTGTTTTGTGTGTGTGTGTGTGTGTGTGTGTGTGTGTGTGTGTGTGTGTGTGTGTGTGTGTGTGTGTGTGTTATTGAATCATGTGCATAAGTATGAATTAAATTGCTCCCTGTATTGCGTTGTTTCTTGTGTTGGTTATCTAACAGATCAGAGTGCCCCCGTGAGGATGCCGGTGGTCTTTCAGTACAAATAGCATCCCCGCCTTCTGGAAATTCCGTGCTAGACTTTTCCATCACTCTCTGTATCTGCCTTTCTTCTTTCTTCGTCATTGTCTCCTTTTTCTGCCTTCCCAGTCCATCCCCCTTTCTTTGTTCAAGCAAGCCTTGACACTTTTTTCTCTTTTCCGCAGTCTGTGATGTACTATCTGTGCTGTTTTGCTCTGGTGATTAGGTAGTGAGATGTAAACACTGGGATGGGCACTAGCTGCCCATTCTGCAGTGTTATTTGCCTATGTATTTTTGTAAGGCTTTGAAGTATTGTTTTTTTTCTCCTATTTTACGAATGTTTTGTAATCTGGGGATAAGTTAAGCGGAATGGCTGGCGTCCTCGGCAAGGCCTAAGTCTCATTTGCCATGAGGAGCTAAATGGCTGGGATCCTGTGTCATGAACTGTCTTGTGGGTTTGTCTTGGTGCTTTTTGTTTGGTTTTTTGTTTGTTTGTTTTTTGTAGATGTGACAGTTTTGTGTTGACGTGGTTGAGCATTTGTATGGTTTAACAGTCCTGATATGGCCCTGCGCGGTCGGCTGGACAATAAGCAACAAGAATAAGCAGGAATGAGAATAAGATTAGAGTGCTGGAGAATACCGATCATGCTGTGTTGATAATTATTTTCTTATTATTGTCATCATTTGTTCATGTTGTCCATTACAGAAAATCCGTAGAACACGGTCGACACGCTCAGTTGATTGTAAATTGAAAACCACCATGATGATGGCACTAGTTTTGGTGCGGTGTTTGCTGTGGACTGTTTCAAAGCACAACTGACGGAGTGGTTCACGTCAGAGACGAGTGCAGGTGTATGTACATGAACGTGACTCTGCTGATGCCTGTTGTTTTTCAGCTTCTCCCAGCTCGATAGTTAGTTTTTTTAGCCCTGACACGGCCCTGAAAATATAACGGCAACAGTGGGAAAGGTGGCGGTGGTCCGTGGAAATGTTGACACTTCTGACTGTTTTGTTTCATACGGAAAGAACAACAGAGGTGTGGGTAGGGTCTGTCTGTGCTTTCTGCATGGTTCAGTGGAAGCGTTACTGTTTATGTCTGCGACTGCATGGATGATTACATTTTGATGGTTCATTCGGAACAGTTAGATGCATGCATGATTACACTCCTGTCTGACTGTCTCTCTGTCTATTTGTCTGTCAGCCTGTGTGAATAAGGCATTTCACATTCAGTCTCCCTCTCGTCACTTTGATTTCCCCTCTCTCCTCCTCTCAATGCCTCCCCCTCACCTCACGAGTGATATGTATCTGTTGCTGTTCACGTTGTACAATGTGTGAAATGTGTATCTGCTATCTAAGAATAGAAGAAAACCAAAAAAAAACCCTCATCACGTTTTCCTTTCACTGCACCTTGCTGCACGCACCAAGATCACTCAAGCGAAACGCCGGATCAGCTCCGCGCAGAAAGGATCTTCCCCACCTGCCTTCCGCCTCCTCCTCCCCTCCTCCCCGCTTCCAGACCCGGGCTCCCGGCAGCGGGGTGTGGGCAGACGGGTGCTGGGTCTGCTGAGGAAAGTGAGTGCCGCACCAAAACCTTGAGCCATGACTTGACTGCCGTGTGGGCGTCAGTGGTGTTGAGTCACTGTTGTGGATTGTTCTTTCTTGCTGTGGACCTGTTTTCCTAATTTGTACAGATTTTCTCTGTTACTGTTGTAGGTTGTCCCTGTTACTGTTGTAGGTTGTCACTGTTACTGTTGCTATTGTTGTTGTACGTTGTCTCGTAACTGTTGACTGTCCCTGTTACCGTTGTGGATTGCCCCTGTTACCGTTACTGTTATTGTTGTTGGTTGTCCCGTAACTATTGTATTTTTCCATATTACTTTCGAAGTTTGTCCCCTAAACTATTGTAGGTTGTCCCTGTAACTGTTGTAGGTTGTCCCTGTAACTGTTGGAGGTTGTCCCTGTAACTGTTGTAGGTTGTCCCTGTAACTGTTGGAGGTTGTCCCTGTAACTGTTGTAAGTTGTCCCTGTAACTGTTGTAAGTTGTCCCTGTAACTGTTGGAGGTTGTCTCTGAAACTGTTGTAAGTTGTCCCTGTAACTGTTGGAGGTTGTCCCTGTAACTGTTGAAGGTGGTCTATGTAACTGTTGTAAGTTGTCCCTGTAACTGTTGTAAGTTGTCCCTGTAACTGTTGGAGGTTGTCTCTGAAACTGTTGCAAGTTGTCCATGTAACGATTGGAGATTGTCCCTGTTACTGTTGTAGATTGTCCCTGTAACTGTTGGAGGTTGTCTCTGAAACTGTTGCAAGTTGTCCATGTAACGATTGGAGATTGTCCCTGTTACTGTTGTAGATTGTCCTTGTAACTGTTGGAGGTTGTCCCTGAAACTGTTGTAACTTGTCCATGTAACGATTGGAGATTGTCACTGTCACAGTTGTAAATTGTCCCTGTTGTTGTTGTGACTGTCACAGTTGTAAATTGTCCCTGTTGTTGTTGTCACTGTCACAGTTGTAAATTGTCCCTGTTGTTGTTGTCACTGTCACAGTTGTAAATTGTCCCTGTTGTTGTTGTAGCTGTCACAGTTGTAAATTGTCCCTGTTGTTGTTGTCACTGTCACAGTTGTAAATTGTCCCTGTTGTTGTTGTCACTGTCACAGTTGTAAATTGTCCCTGTTGTTGTTGTCGCTGTCACAGTTGTAAATTGTCCCTGTTGTTGTTGTCGCTGTCACAGTTGTAAATTGTCCCTGTTGTTGTTGTAGCTGTCACAGTTGTAAATTGTCCCTGTTGTTGTTGTCACTGTCACAGTTGTAAATTGTCCCTGTTGTTGTTGTCGCTGTCACAGTTGTAAATTGTCCCTGTTGTTGTTGTCACTGTCACAGTTGTAAATTGTCCCTGTTGTTGTTGTCACTGTCACAGTTGTAAATTGTCCCTGTTGTTGTTGTCGCTGTCACAGTTGTAAATTGTCCCTGTTGTTGTTGTCGCTGTCACAGTTGTAAATTGTCCCTGTTGTTGTTGTAGCTGTCACAGTTGTAAATTGTCCCTGTTGTTGTTGTCGCTGTCACAGTTGTAAATTGTCCCTGTTGTTGTTGTAGCTGTCACAGTTGTAAATTGTCCCTGTTGTTGTTGTCACTGTCACAGTTGTAAATTGTCCCTGTTGTTGTTGTCGCTGTCACAGTTGTAAATTGTCCCTGTTGTTGTTGTCACTGTCACAGTTGTAAATTGTCCCTGTTGTTGTTGTCACTGTCACAGTTGTAAATTGTCCCTGTTGTTGTTGTCGCTGTCACAGTTGTAAATTGTCCCTGTTGTTGTTGTCGCTGTCACAGTTGTAAATTGTCCCTGTTGTTGTTGTAGCTGTCACAGTTGTAAATTGTCCCTGTTGTTGTTGTCACTGTCACAGTTGTAAATTGTCCCTGTTGTTGTTGTAGCTGTCACAGTTGTAAATTGTCCCTGTTGTTGTTGTCACTGTCACAGTTGTAAATTGTCCCTGTTGTTGTTGTCGCTGTCACAGTTGTAAATTGTCCCTGTTGTTGTTGTCGCTGTTCCTGTTGCCACTGAGGGTTGTCCCTGTATGTGTTCGGCGTGTTCAGGTCCCTGTCCTGTCGGACATCATCCAGCACCCACCGGACTCGCCTCCCCCCTCCCCACTCCTGGACGTGCCTCTCTACGTCACCAGCGACAACGCACGTGAGTCCTCCACACTTCTGATCTCCCTGAAGACCGCCACACATAACTTGCCAAGACTACAGAGGTAGCCCGCTATGTGTCCGAACCAAATACCTGTTGCACACATGTACAAACTAAAGCCCGCAACGCATAATGTGCTCAATAAAAGCCTGCAACACACGATATATTCAGGTTATAGCCTGTGGCACACGATATGTCTATATGTGTTTGGCAGAGCAAACTGTTGTTCGCACGTATCGTGTGTTTCAAACACACTTTATTCATAGAAACACCAAAGCAGCTATACAATAGATAATTGAAATCACAAAAAGCTAACCTTATAACTGTGCCAAACAAAACCTGTACATTACGTGTCAAAACTAAAGAATGTGGGACATTGTTTCACAAAAAAAAAAAAACACCCATACCCAACCGGGCGCACTCGCGGTGTGTGTGTGTGTGTGTGTGTGTGTGTGTGTGTGTGTGTGTGTGTGCGTGCGTGCGTGCGTGCGTGCGTGCGTGTTCGAATGCTCCTCAGTGTATCTCTCTCTACTAACCTACCTCTCTCTGTCCCTGTTTCTGTCTCTCTCTCTCTTTCTCTCCCCCTCTCTCTCTTTCTCTCCCCCTCTCTCTCTTTCTCTCTCTCTGTCTCTCCCCCTCTCTTTCTCTCTCTCTTTCTCTCCCCCTCTCTTTCTCTCTCTCTCTTTCTCTCCCCTCTCTCTTTCTCTCCCCTCTCTCTCTCCCCTCTCTCTTTCTCTCCCACTCTCTCTCCTTCTCTCCCCCCCTCTCTCTTTCTCTTTCTCTCCCCTCTCTCTCTTTCTCTCCCCTCTCTTTCTCTCCCCCTCTCTCTTTCTCTCTCTTTCTCTCCCCTCTCTCTTTCTCTTTCTCTCCCCCTCTCTCTCTTTCTCTCTCTCTCTCCCCCCTCTCATCTCTTTTCTCGCTGACTCTCTCTCTCTGTCCCTCTCTTCAACACACACACACACACACACAGACACACACACACACACACACACACACACACACACACACACACACACACACACACACACACAGACACAGACACACACACACACACACACACACACACACACACGAGCACGCACGAGCACGCACGCACTCACATGTACCCACACGCACACATGATGGAATCTCCTGTCGGACTGACGGATGAGTAGGCAGGCAGGCTTATCTGTCGGTGTGTGTCCTCATATGGGAGAACAGTCCGATTCTGGATGCGCAGCACTTCCCACAGGTGTTGCAAAAGAAAACGTCTCCAGAAGTTGAGCCCTGCTTCCTTCGCTCACGCTTCTCCTTAATGGCCAGCGTTCTCTTGTTTTCAAATGTCTTTATGCCACTAGAGTAAAGCATCCTCCAGCGAGAGCGGTCAAGGGCATCAGTTTCCCAGGAAGCGATGTCTATGTCACAGGCTTTGAGGTTTGTCTTCAAGGTGTCCTTGAAGCACTTGCAGGGTCTTCCAAGTTCGCGGTGGCCTTCCTTCAGCTGGCCATACAATAGCATCTTTGGGATCCTGCTGTCTGTCATGCGGACAACGTGTCCTGTCCAGCGTAGCTGGCACTGGATCAGCAGGCTTTCGATGCTGGGCAGACTGCTGCTCTCTAGGACCTGGAGGTTGGAGACCCTGTCTTGCCACTTTAATCCGAGGATCTTTCATAGGCATCCCTGGTGGAACTGCTCATGTTGTTGAATATGACGGTGATACATCGTCCATGTTTCACAGCAGTACATCAAGGTGGTCAGCACAACAGCCCTATAGGTTTTGATTTTGGTGCTGAGTCTGATGCCTTTGTTGTTCCACAGTCTGTTGTTGAGTCTGCCAAAGGTGGAGCTGGCCTTGGCGATGCGCAGCGTCACTTCTGCATCAACGGCTCCGTTGCTGCATTGGGTGCTCCCCAAGTAGGAAAACCTGTCGACTGACTTGATCTATGTCATCGATCTTGATTGCAGGTGGGGGGTCGGTCTTGCTGGGGCAGATGCCGAGTCCAAAGCGCCTGCAGGATGTTGAGCACGCAGTCATCAGCGAAGAGGAACTCTCAACAGTGCCTCAAACACCCTGGACCTGGAAGGCGTCAATCAGCATGGCAGGAGAAGAGAATGGAGAACAGTGTGGATGGCAGGACGCAGCCCTGCTTCACTCCATTTACCACAGGGAACGGATCCGACATGTCAGAATTTTCCTGTACTTTCGCCTGCATGCCATCGTGGAATGACGCAATCAGCTGGATGAGGATCTCTGGGCAGCCGAACTTTAGGAGGGAGAGACCACGGCGGTTGACCGTGTCGAAGGCCTTAGTCAGGTCTACAAAGACCATGTGGAGCTCCTTGTTCTGCTCACGGCACTTCTCTTGCATCTGGTGTATGGCAAACACCATATCACATGTTCCCCTGCCTGAGCGGAAGCCACACTGTGCTTCAGGGATGACTGTTGGAGACATGGTCAACCAGTCTGTTCAGTATGATGCGGGCGAAGATCTTGCCGGCGATGCAGAGGAGAGAGATTCCACGGTGGTTATCGCAGAATGTTTTGTCTCACTTCTGTTTGTAAATGTGGACAACAGAAGCATCCTTGAAATTCTGGGGGACCTCCCCTCTCTCCCAGATAGTGTAACAGGGCGGTCAGCTTGTCTGTCAGCACCTCGCCTCCATACTTGTAGATGTCGGCCTGGATTCCATCCGCTCCTGGTGCTTTTCCTGACGTTGTCAGCTTCAGGGCCTTCCGGGTCTCGGCCTTGGTGGGAGGGGCAGCTAGCGAGTCATTGACTGGTAGCTGTGGGAGGGCTGCAATTGCCTCGTCAGATGCGGACGAGTCCCTGTTGAGGAGGGTGTTGAAGTGCTCTGCCCAGCGGGCAAGGATGTCTTTCTTGTCTGTCAGGAGGATGGTCTGGTCCAAGGCTCGGACAGGGGTTGATCCTGTGACTCTCGGCCCATACACAGCTCGGAGACCATCATGGAAGGTCTTCGTGTCGTGAGCAGACTGAAGCTCTTCGGACTTTCTATCCCACCAGGTGTTCTTCATCTCACGCAGCCTCTTCTGTACGTTGCTTGGTTTGCAAGTACTGGTTCTTCTTCCTATGGCAGTCTTTATCGGAAATGTGATCCTGGTGCCGTATATGCAGTGTGTTCAGGAGCTTGGAGATTCCAGAGTCTTTCTCGACAAACCAGTCTTTGTGGCTCTTCTGTACAAAGCCGAGTGTGTCAGCTGCTGCTGTGTACACATCATCTGTTGCTCCATACCTCTTCTACATCAGTCGATGCAGGAATTTCTTGGAGAGCTGCTTGGAGTTGCTGCTGCAGCACGCCCTTGGTGATAGGGAGACGGTGGATGTTCAGCTTTCTAAGGGGTTTCTGCCTGGCTGGTTGGAGCTTGCGTGCAAGTCTGATGTTCATCTTGCTGCGTACCAGGCGATGGTCCGACCAGCAGACTGCTCCTCTCATGCAGTGTGTATTGGAAACATCACCTCTGTCCCTCTGCCGGACAATCACATAGTCCAGCATGTGCCACTGCTTGGAGCGGGCATGCATCCATGTGTTCTTGTACTTGTCCGCTTGTTGGAAGAGGGTGTTGGTGATGGTCAGTCCATGCTGCGCGCAGAGCGAGAGCAAAAGCAGTCCGTTGGAGTTACACTTGACAGTGCCGTGCTGTCCTAGTACTTTGGCCACGAGGAGAAGTCCTCGCCGACGCGGGCATTGAAATCCCCAAGGATGACCAGTCTGTCCTTTCTGTCTACCACTGAAATGGTGCGACTGAGCTCCTCGTAGAAAGCTCCTTTGATGTCATCGGTGTTGGTCATCGTCGGGGCATAGCAGCTGATGACTGTGGAAAAGCGATCCTTGGACAGCTTCAGATGCAGGGTCATCAGCCTGTCGTTCTCTTCGAGAGAAGAGATGAAGCCTGAGGTTCTTGGGGTGCCATCTGACTTCCAGGTGCAGTAGAAGGTGTAGCCCCCTCTAACTTCCTCCAGCTAGGTTTCACCGGCAAACCTGGTTTTGCTCAGGGCTGCTGTGTCCACCTGGTAGCGACCAAGCATTCTAGCAATGAGCGCTGTGCGCCTTTCTGGTCTGTCGTCTCTGTCCAAGAGGGTGCGAACATTCCAGGCACCCAGAGTCAGGGCATGACTCCTGGTTCTTTTCTTCTGTTGTTTTCGACTGCTAGTGTTGGATGTCCGAGTAGGTGCGGTTTCCTACTAGATACTTGGCGAGGCAGGCTTTGTTTAGGGATCCTTTTATGTCCCCTTCCCGTGTGGGGAGAGCAGTGCTGTCCCTAAAAAGGGCTGGTATGACGCTGTGGGAGGATACGGGCGCCGCATCTGCCCCAGTCTACGGCGGACGACCATCATCCCACAGCCGCCTGCGTGCAGAGTCGTGACTAGGAACTCTCAGCAACATCCTCTGCCTGACCCCGTTACCACTTCTCCATCGCCGAGCTTGGGAAAGCTGGGTGTTGAAGGGCTAGCTCGTCGTTCCGACATTAGCCTGGTTGCCTGACCAGCACAGGTGACTTTTTTTCTTTTCTTTTTTTTACTGAAGAGGAGTTGTGCAGTCCCTTCCCCACTCTCTCGCCTACCGACGCTCAGAGTCCCACAGGTGCAGATATTGCCACGTGTAGAACGGCCTCGGCAGGTGAAGGTTTTTTTCTTCGGAGTTCCGTCTCCTAGGAGGACATCCAGCCAAGGATAAGAGCTCCCCCTGCCCTTTGGTCATCCTATTCCGCCTTCACAGCCGTTGGGAAAGGTTTCCTCCTCCGCCTGGTGCATCGTTGGGAGACTTCACATGCGGCAGGTAGTACTGGGTTACATGATTCCAGTAGCAAGGGCTATGCCCCTGACCTGACACATGCACACATACATGCATACAAACACACATGCGCATACACTTGTTCAGTTATTACTGTGTATGTGCGCGCGCGCGTGTGTGTGTGTATGTTAGCGAATAAAAGAGAGAGAGAGAGAGAGAGAGAATCACGGTTTTATCTGCCTTACCATGTACCATGCACCATGTACCGCTGTGTGTCCTGTGTGTGATTAGAAAACCTGCTGGACATGGCTTGGACCTCACCGGTGTCCAAACTCCGTCTGAAGAGAAAACTGAGTGAACTGTACAGCCTGGATGAAGGGGAACATGAGGTGTCCAGAACGGTGTGTTGCCCCTGTTAACCATGGACTTTTACAGCGATATTAAATTTTGATTTGTATTTTTCGCCACAAGTAAATAACGTCCGAAAATACTGGTTAAAAAATCGTACGGTTTTTTTCGGGGTGTGGGGGTGGGGGGTGGGGGGGGGGGAGGGAGGGGGGCCGGAGCTGGGGACGTGCTTCGTGCGCGCGTGTGGATGTGAGCGCATGTGCGCGCGATTGTGTTGCGTATGTTCATCATTTCCGCCCCCCCCCCCGACCCCCCATACCCCCACGCCCCCACCTCCAAAATTTTGAAATGTCTGCACCAGATACAGTCTAGCAAAGACTTAACTGGAAGAGTGGACCGTGCGCTTTCTCCCTCCCACTGTCCCCCCACCTCCCCCTATCTTTGTCTCCTTCACTCCCCCTGTCCCCCCCACCGCCCCCTATCTTTGTCTCTTCCCTCCCACTGTCCCCCCCCACCGCCCCCTATCTTTGTCTCCTTCCCTCCCCCTGTCCCCCCCACCTCCCCCTATCTTTGTCTCCTTCCCTCCCACTGTCCCCCCACCGCCCCCTATCTTTGTCTCCTTCCCTCCCACTGTCCCCCCACCTCCCCCTATCTTTGTCTCCTTCCCTCCCTCTGTCCCCCCACCTCCCCCTATCTTTGTCTCCTTCCCTCCCACTGTCCCCCCCACCTCCCCCTATCTTTGTCTTCTTCCCTCCCACTGTCCCCCCACCTCCCCCTATCTTTGTCTTCTTCCCTCCCACTGTCCCCCCACCGCCCCCTATCTTTGTCTCCTTCCCTCCCACTGTCCCCCCACCGCCCCCTATCTTTGTCTCCTTCCCTCCCACTGTCCCCCCACCGCCCCCTATCTTTGTCTCCTTCCCTCCCACTGTCCCCCTGTCCCCCCACCTCCCCCTATCTTTGTCTCCTTCCCTCCCCCTGTCCCCCCCACCGCCCCCTATCTTTGTCTCCTTCCCTCCCACTGTCCCCCCCACCTCCCCCTATCTTTGTCTCCTTCCCTCCCACTGTCCCACTGTCCCCCCACCACCCTATCTTTGTCTCCTTCCCTCCCACTGTCCCCCCACCTCCCCCTATCTTTGTCTCCTTCCCTCCCACTGTCCCCCCACCGCCCCCTATCTTTGTCTCCTTCCCTCCCACTGTCCCCCCACCTCCCCTATCTTTGTCTCCTTCCCTCCCTCTGTCCCACTGTCCCCCCACCGCCCCCTATCTTTGTCTCCTTCCCTCCCATGTCTCCTGTCCCTGTCATCCCTTCCTGTCAAACGCATTCACTTGAAAACGGCACCAGGGAAGTGCAATGCAGAAATGTATCATTAGTATCATTTATATTGGTGGTGGTAGTGGTGGAAGTAGTAGTATTAGCAGGAGGAGGAGGAAGAGTATCAGCAGCAGCATTACTACGACGACGATGACGATGATGATGATGATGTTTAATACATCATCATCATTATCATTGTTGTTGTTATCATTATTATTAATATTGTTGTTGTGTCGTCATCGTCATCGTCATTTCTGTGTGAAGATGGACTCCATGGATTACTCAGACTTGGAGGAGATGAACGACCCGCAGGACGAGGGTCACCATCTGCTGTGTGATCCCGGGCCATACCACGGGATGCTGCTGTGCCCAGAACAAGAGAGCAGCATTCACCCTGGCCCCGACGAGAACGACCCAGTTCCGGAGAGTCCAGATGTGGTCCCGAGCAGACACGACACTGCCCGAGGTCTGTCGAGAGGGCACGACAGGAACCCACGTGATCCCGACCTCACGCCGAGCAGACTTAAAACGTCGACATCCGTCCTGGCGCCCTCAACACTGACCAGCAAGGGTCAGGATTCCAGCGAACAGGATATACACATGGTGGGGAGGAAAGGAGACGAAAGGTCCAGTCCACAGGACAAATGGCGACAGAGAAGCGCCGATGACATGGAGAGCGACAGCGACAAAGAGAACAAAGCCTTCAGTCCGTCACAGGGTAGGTTCGGCTTGCTCTCAGAAAAAAACAACTCGTCTATCTACCTTTAAAGCAAATCTTAAAACTTATGTCTTTGAAAAATACTTGCCATAACTCAACGTGTGCTGTTATCCCAGACTCAAGGCAATGTGGGTGGGTGTGATGTGTGAGTAGAGAGCATGGGGGTTGGTAGATGGATGGTGGTGGTGTGGTTCAAAAGGGACTGCTGGTTTTCACCTCTTTTACCTTTTCTATCCCAAATTTTATTTTAAAATTTTTACTAAATCTATGGAATGCAAATTACAATTATGCCCCTTTTTACATGTATGTATTTTAAGTGAAAATTGCTATTATCTCAGCCGCTTAATCGTGTGTGTGTGTGTGTGTGTGTGTGTGCGTGCGTGCGTGCTGGAGTGTAACAGTTGTAGTATTAGGAGAATGTTACTTTGTGGGTTTTGTGCATTGTGTTTTTATAATATTAATGATTCTGTTTTATGTTTCTACTACTTTTTATGTGCTTTTTTGTTTCACTTTAGGTACTGGATTGTAAAGCGCTTTGAGCTTGCTCATGCTTGAATTATAGCGCTATATAAAAATTATATATATATATATATATATATATATATATATTATATATATATTATAAGTTGGGAATGAAGTCATTATTATCGGTTATATACCACCCTTGTCTTTCCCTAGTCTGCTCGTCGTACAACAATCTCTGTCGGTCAGTGTCCTCATTCAGTGGCTTTCAGCGGACAGTGGGTTTGTCCTTCACGGACACCTAAGCTGGCTGTAATGAACGGCGCCAGCACCTGTACATCCGTCTACATCCGACAGCCGCTAATTCCGGTAACCAAGCTGTTAAGTGCTCTAATTGCCCGGCCGGCACAGTGCATGTACTGTCGCTTCCACCGCTGCCCACTCGTTCCATTAACCATTTCTAGGAGTCTGGTTTATTTCAGATGACAAACGGGCTTTACGTTCTGTAGTGGTCTTGGAGATTTCTGTGTAAGCGACATCACCCGAGTGAAATCCGGCGAAAACTCATTAGGATCTGTCGACGTCGTGGTGAAGCCTTTTGAGACTTCGTAAACAGTGAGCGAGGTGAGTCCGGCTTTGTGTGGAGCCAGACCGGATCAGCAACAATGAAGGACCGCTTGTGACGTGCTGAGGAGAAAGCCGTGCTGATCACTGCAGCTGACGTGGTGGTCAAAGACAGGCTTTGAGCTGTCTACGTGTGGTCAGACACATATCGTTACCGTTTTTCTTCTTTTCATGAAACAAAAGCTAGCTGGTCCTTTTATCAAAATAATATTTTTAAAAATCAGTTATTTGGGTTCTTCTTATTAGGGTTGGCATCACACAAAACATCGGGCAGCTTTCACTTCACAATGTCAGCCCTTGCAGAGTCATACAAAAATCGCACTGAAATGCGAAATAAACGTTTTTCAAATCATTGAAATGGGTTATGGAAACAAGAACATGCCCAGCATGCACACCGCGGAAAGCAGAGTATGGCTGCCTACATAGCGGAGTAAATAAACGAAACGGTCATACACGTAAAATGTTACATGTCTGTCTGAGTGTGTATGTGTATGCGTGCATGAAATATGACTGAATGACACAGGAAACGAATGATGAGCGCCCAGTGGCAGCCGTCAGTCGGCTCTACCCGGGTAGGCAGCCTGTTGTGTAAATGACCCAGTGTTTGTAAAGCGCTTAGAGCTTGGTCCCCGACCGAGAATAGGCGCTATATAAGTATCCATATCAATCAATAAATCAATGACACCGCACATGCTCATGCTGGTTCATTCATATTTAGCAATAAAGCACTTGGCCCGAGCGAATATCGTCAGCTGTCATGGAATTTCATGCAGCACAAGTTATTGCTGTCAGCGTCATTAGACGTATGCAGCACAAGTTATTGCTGTCAGTGTCATTAGACGTATGCAGCACAAGTTATTGCTGTCAGTGTCATTAGACGTATGCAGCACAAGTTATTGCTGTCAGTGTCATCAGACGTATGCAGCACAAGTTATTGCTGTCAGTGTCATTAGACGTATGCAGCACAAGTTATTGCTGTCAGCGTCATTAGACGTATGCAGCACTTACCCGGTCACTCTCACACTGTTTTCAGGCATGGTTCTGTCCTGTTATTTCAGGCATGGTTCTGTCCTGTTATTTCAGGCACGGTTCTGTCCTGTTTCAGGCATGGTTCTGTCCTGTTATTTCAGGCATGGTTCTGTCCTGTTATTTCAGGCATGGTTCTGTCCTGTTATTTCAGGCACGGTTCTGTCCTGTTTCAGGCATGGTTCTGTCCTGTTATTTCAGGCATGGTTCTGTCCTATTATTTCAGGCATGGTTCTCTGTCCTATTATTTCAGGCATGGTTCTGTCCTGTTATTTCAGGCATGGTTCTCTGTCCTGTTATTTCAGGCATGGTTCTGTCCTGTTATTTCAGGCATGGTTCTCTGTCCTGTTATTTCAGGCACGGTTCTGTCCCGTTGTTTCAGGCATGGTTCTGTCCTGTTATTTCAGCATGGTTCTGTCCTGTTATTTCAGGCACGATTCTGTCCTGTTATTTCAGGCATGGTTCTGTCCTGTTATTTCAGGCATGCTTCTGTCCTGTTATTTCA
This sequence comes from Babylonia areolata, assembly GCF_041734735.1. Lineage (NCBI taxonomy): Eukaryota > Metazoa > Mollusca > Gastropoda > Neogastropoda > Buccinidae > Babylonia > Babylonia areolata. Next base: position 6,404,719 of record NC_134897.1, read on the forward strand.
GCATGGTTCTGTCCTGTTATTTCAGGCACAGTTCTGTCCTGTTATTTCAGGCACGGTTCTGTCCTATTATTTCAGGCATGGTTCTGTCCTGTTATTTCAGGCACGGTTCTGTCCTATTATTTCAGGCATGGTTCTGTCCTGTTATTTCAGGCACGGTTCTGTCCTATTATTTCAGGCATGGTTCTGTCCTATTATTTCAGGCATGGTTCTCTGTCCTGTTATTTCAGGTTCTGTCCTGTTATTTCAGGCACGGTTCTGTCCTGTTATTTCAGGCATGGTTCTGTCCTGTTGTTTCAGGTTCTGTCCTGTTATTTCAGGCACGGTTCTGTCCTGTTATTTCAGGCATGGTTCTGTCCTGTTATTTCAGGCACGGTTCTGTCCTGTTATTTCAGGCATGGTTCTGTCCTGTTATTTCAGGCATGGCTCTGTCCTGTTATTTCAGGCACGGTTCTGTCCTGTTGTTTCAGGCACGGTTCTGTCCTGTTATTTCAGGCACGGTTCTGTCCTGTTATTTCAGGCATGGTTCTGTCCTGTTGTTTCAGGTTCTGTCCTGTTATTTCAGGCACGGTTCTGTCCTGTTATTTCAGGCACGGTTCTGTCCTGTTATTTCAGGCATGGTTCTGTCCTGTTGTTTCAGGCATGGTTCTGTCCTGTTGTTTCAGGTTCTGTCCTGTTATTTCAGGCACGGTTCTGTCCTGTTATTTCAGGCATGGTTCTGTCCTGTTATTTCAGGCATGGTTCTGTCCTGTTGTTTCAGGTTCTGTCCTGTTATTTCAGGCACGGTTCTGTCCTGTTATTTCAGGCATGGTTCTGTCCTGTTATTTCAGGCACGGTTCTGTACTGTTATTTCAGGCATGGTTCTGTCCTGTTATTTCAGGCATGGTTCTGTCCTGTTGTTTCAGGTTCTGTCCTGTTATTTCAGGCATGGTTCTCTGTCCTATTATTTCAGGCATGGTTCTGTCCTGTTATTTCAGGCACGGTTCTGTCCTGTTATTTCAGGCATGGTTCTGTCCTGTTGTTTCAGGTTCTGTCCTGTTATTTCAGGCACGGTTCTGTCCTGTTATTTCAGGCATGGTTCTGTCCTGTTATTTCAGGCATGGTTCTGTCCTGTTGTTTCAGGTTCTGTCCTGTTATTTCAGGCACGGTTCTGTCCTGTTATTTCAGGCATGGTTCTGTCCTGTTATTTCAGGTTCTGTCCTGTTATTTCAGGCACGGTTCTGTCCTGTTATTTCAGGCACGGTTCTGTCCTGTTATTTCAGGCATGGTTCTGTCCTGTTATTTCAGGCATGGTTCTGTCCTGTTATTTCAGGCATGGCTCTGTCCTGTTATTTCAGGCACGGTTCTGTCCTATTATTTCAGGCATGGTTCTGTCCTGTTATTTCAGGCATGGCTCTGTCCTGTTGTTTCAGGTTCTGTCCTGTTATTTCAGGCATGGTTCTGTCCTGTTGTTTCAGGTTCTGTCCTGTTATTTCAGGCACGGTTCTGTCCTGTTATTTCAGGCACGGTTCTGTCCTGTTATTTCAGGCACGGTTCTGTCCTGTTATTTCAGGCATGGCTCTGTCCTGTTGTTTCAGGTTCTGTCCTGTTATTTCAGGCATGGTTCTGTCCTGTTATTTCAGGTTCTGTCCTGTTATTTCAGGCATGGTTCTGTCCTGTTATTTCAGGCATGGTTCTGTCCTGTTATTTCAGGCATGGTTCTGTCCTGTTGTTTCAGGCACGGTTCTGTCAGTTTGAAGCAAATGATTATCACAGTTTTCAAACTGCAGGTGTTACTGCTGTGCGCGTCTATGTATGTGTACGTGTGCGTGCGTGCGCGCGCGCACGCGCGTGTGTGCGTGTGTGTGTGCGCGTATGCGTGTGTGTGTGTGTGCGCGCGCGTATGCGTGTGTGTGTGTGTTTGGTAGTTCGAGTGCATGGGTAAATCGATGTGTCTGTCTGTCTGTCTGTCTGTCTGTCTGTCTCTTTCTTTCTGTCTTTCTCCCTCACCCCTCTCACTTTCTCTCTTTCTCCCTCCCTCCTCTCTCTGTCTCTCTCTCTCTGTCTCTCTGTCTCTCTTTCTCCGTCTCTGCCTCTCTCGCTCACGAACACAGACTCATTGTGAAAGAATTAAACCGCCATAAAAGTATTTAGTGTCTGGTAGAAAGTCGGGTGGTTGTCGGCGGTCATTCCCCGCGTTCTTGGTGAAGAAGTAAACTTGACGACAACCACAAAAGCTGAAACAGCAACGGATAAAAAAAAACAACAGTTATACTCCTAATGAGGAGGTGAGGGTGCGGGTAATCCTTTTTTTCCACTCCTCACTGTACTCTGCTCCACGGGTATTGATCCTGAAGGACAAGGATCGCTGGGAAACGGTGATTTCCAACGTCCCCTCAGCCACACCTTCACACTGTCCGCTGTGTACTGTGACGGATTTCTATGGCTGTTTCTGTATTGACCTTTTTTTATATTCATTATCAGTTTATATCAAAGCAGGACATTTACAAATAAAACAAGCCCGAGCAGAGCAACATTATTTCATTATACTAAATACATATATCACTTGAGGTCATTGTACCAGCATGCGCGCGCGCCCACACAATACACACAACACACACACAAACAAACACACACACAACACACACACACACACAACACACACACACACACACACACACACACACACAAAACACACACACACACACACAACACACACACAAAATTAAAAAACAAACAAAAAAAACCCCATACATTCTTACATACATGTAAACGTTCAAACACGCTCACACTTTGACTATATATTTTGGCGGATTAGTATTCGTTCGTATAGCTCTATCGCCGCTCTGACCGTCATATTCACACACACACACACACACACACACACACACACACACACACACACACACACACTACTACTTACTTACTTACTTACTTACTTACTTACTTATTACTTACTTACCTACTTACATGCATACCAACTTTCAGATACCTCGCACTTTTGATTTTTTTTCCCCCGCTCGTACAGCCCCATGGCGGCTTGCTTCATGTCATTAACATACTGTCATCTTATTGTTTCAGCATGCCTGGAAAGGATCACGGACAAGATGTGACGTCGCTGCCTCATGGCGTCACGTGCCCACACTGCTGCAGTGTAATCAGGACTGCTCCAGGCGGCTGGAAAGGCTCTGTGAATGACGTCATGTGAAAGGCTCTGTGATGACGTCATGTGAAAGGGGGGGCCTGTGAATGTCGTCATGTTCACCCTTCTCTCCTCTCATTTCCCCCTCACCAGTCTATGTGCATTGTGTTCTCCGCCCCCCCCCCCCCCCCCACCCCCCTCCATCTCCCCTTTCCATCTCACCACCATCCTCACCTTTGTTCCCCCCCCCCATTCCCCCCTTCCTCTTGTCATCACTACAGCTCTTCCTTCACCTCTACCCACACAGATCCCCCCCCCCCCCCCCACACACACACACTCCCCTATTCTTCCTTATCCACCCCACCCCCCGTTTCTATCGCTATTTCCACATCTCCCCCCCCCCACCCCCCATTCTCTCCCTTCCCCACTACCGTAATTCGGTCAGCTCCCCCATGTATGTCTTGTTCCTCGTACTGTTAGGTACAGCTTTTCACACCCCCCCCCCCACCCCCCACCCCCAACCCCCCTCCCTTTTTCTTTCATCTTCAGTCTCTCTCTCTCTCTCTCTCTCTCTCTCTCTCTCTCTCTCTCTCTCTCTCTCTCTCTCTCCATCACTACAAACATCCCTCTCTGTTTAGTTTGTCTGTTAATGTCGTCAAGCCACAGTAAGGACGTTCCTGATTTTTTCCTTGTTTTTGTGTAATGCCTTCAAATTAAGAGTTCTACTTTGTTATCTTTATTTACGCATGATTGCATATGTTGTTGTTACTGAAGTTGTACAATGTTCATGTTAAGTTAACCCTTTCACTTGGGGCTGAGGCCTGTTTGTGAATAAACCATTCCCTTCTCTTTCTCCCTCCCTCTCCTTTTCGGTCTGTCTGTATCTCTGTCTGTTTGTCTGTCTTTCTTTCTCTCCTTTGCTCTATCATTATTATGTATGCAGCACCTGCTCCATCCCTTTGTCTTATTCCTGTTATATATCTGCCCTTTCTCCACCCTCCCCTCTCCTCCCCCTCCATCCCCATAGCTCTCCACCCCACTCCCTCCCCCTCCATCCCCATAGCTCTCCACCCCTCTGTCTCCCTCCCCCTCCATCCCCATAGCTCTCCACCCCTCTCCCTCCCCCTCCATCCCCATAGCTCTCCACCCCTCTGTCTCCCTCCCCCTCCATCCCCATAGCTCTCCACCCCTCTCCCTCCCCCTCCATCCCCATAGCTCTCCACCCCTCTCCCTCCCCTCCATCCCCATAGCTCTCCACCCCTCTGTCTCCCTCCCCCTCCATCCCCATAGCTCTCCACCCTCCCCTCTCCTCCCCCTCCATCCCCATAGCTCTCCACCCCTCTGTCTCCCTCCCCCTCCATCCCCATAGCTCTCCACCCTCCCCTCTCCTCCCCCTCCATCCCCATAGCTCTCCACCCCTCTGTCTCCCTCCCCCTCCATCCCCATAGCTCTCCACCCTCCCCTCTCCTCCCTCTCCATCCCCATAGCTCTCCACCCCTCTGTCTCCCTCCCCCTCCATCCCCATAGCTCTCCACCCCTCTGTCCCCCCCTCCATCCCCATAGCTCTCCACCCCTCTGTCTCCCTCCTCCTCCATCCCCATAGCTCTCCACCCCTCTGTCCCCCCTCCATCCCCATAGCTCTCCACCCCTCTGTCTCCCTCCCCCTCCATCCCCATAGCTCTCCACCCCTCTGTCTCCCTCCCCCTCCATCCCCATAGCTCTCCACCCCTCTCCCTCCCCCTCCATCCCCATAGCTCTCCACCCCTCTCCCTCCCCTCCATCCCCATAGCTATCCACCCCCTCTCCCTCCCCTCCATCCCCATAGCTCTCCACCCCCTCTCCCTCCCCCTCCATCCCCATAGCTCTCCACCCCTCTGTCTCCCTCCCCCTCCATCCCCATAGCTCTCCACCCCTCTCCCTCCCCCTCCATCCCCATAGCTCTCCACCCCTCTGTCTCCCTCCCCCTCCATCCCCATAGCTCTCCACCCCTCTCCCTCCCCCTCCATCCCCATAGCTCTCCACCCCTCTCTCCCTCCCCTCCATCCCCATAGCTCTCCACCCCTCTCTCCCTCCCCCTCCATCCCCATAGCTCTCCACCCCTCTGTCTCCCTCCCCCTCCATCCCCATAGCTCTCCACCCTCCCTCTCCTCCCCCTCCATCCCCATAGCTCTCCACCCCTCTGTCTCCCTCCCCCTCCATCCCCATAGCTCTCCACCCCTCTTCTCCCTCCCCCTCCATCCCCATAGCTCTCCACCCCTCTGTCTCCCTCCCCCTCCATCCCCATAGCTCTCCACCCCTCTGTCTCCCTCCCCCTCCATCCCCATAGCTCTCCACCCCTCTGTCTCCCTCCCCCTCCATCCCCATAGCTCTCCACCCCTCTGTCTCCCACCCCCTCCATCCCCATAGCTCTCCACCCCTCTGTCTCCCTCCCCCTCCATCCCCATAGCTCTCCACCCCTCTGTCTCCCTCCCCCTCCATCCCCATAGCTCTCCACCCCTCTGTCTCCCTCCCCCTCCCATCCCCATAGCTCTCCACCCCTCTGTCTCCCTCCCCCTCCATCCCCATAGCTCTCCACCCCTCTGTCTCCCTCCCCCTCCATCCCCATAGCTCTCCACCCCTCTGTCTCCCTCCCCCTCCATCCCCATAGCTCTCCACCCCTCTCCCTCCCCTCCATCCCCATAGCTCTCCACCCCTCTGTCTCCCTCTCCCTCCATCCCCATAGCTCTCCACCCCTCTGTCTCCCTCCCCCTCCATCCCCATAGCTCTCCACCCCTCTGTCTCCCCCCCACCCCCTCCATCACCATAGCTCTCCACCCCTCTGTCTCCCTCCCCCTCCATCCCCATAGCTCTCCACCCCTCTGTCTCCCTCCCCCTCCATCCCCATAGCTCTCCACCCCTCTGTCTCCCCCCCCCTCCATCCCCATAGCTCTCCACCCCTCTGTCTCCCTCCCCCTCCATCCCCATAGCTCTCCACCCCTCTGTCTCCCTCCCCCTCCATCCCCATAGCTCTCCACCCCTCTGTCTCCCTCCCCCCCCCCATCCCCATAGCTATCCACCCCTCTGTCTCCCGCCCCCCTCCATCCCCATAGCTCTCCACCCCTCTGTCTCCCCCCGCCCCCCTCCATCCCCATAGCTCTCCACCCCAGTCCCAACAGTCTCCATCTCACCGTACCCACCGCTATCTCAACAGCTCCTGCTCATTCTTCCTCAGCTTTCCTCCCTATTAATCATAACTCCCCAACACCACCCTCTCTCCGTCTCCGTCCTTTGTCACCATCTCCATACCCCGTCCCTTATTTCCTCCCTTGCTCCCATCTCTCTCTTCCTACCGTCATTTTCCACTCTGTGTCTTCCCGTGTCTTCTTTATCTCTCTCTCTCTCTCTCTCTCTCTCTCTCTCTCTCTCTCTCTCTCTCTCTCTGTCTCTCTCTGGGTGTGTGTCTGTTCCATCACAACTCTCAACCTTGCTAATAAAAAAAATTGTCTTTTGTCAAAGCAAAAACCAGTGTGTGTGTGTCTCCTCCTGTCGTCTTTCTGTATGCTTGTCTTTACTCCGTTCTTGTCTTTCGTCCGTTCTTGTCTTTCCTCCGTTCTTGTCTTTCCTCCGTTCTGTTCTTGTCTTTCCTCCGTTCTTGTCTTTCCTCCGTTCTTGTCTTTCCTCCGTTCTGTTCTTGTCTTTCCTCCGTTCTTGTCTTTCGTCCGTTCTTGTCTTTCCTCCGTTCTTGTCTTTCCTCCGTTCTGTTCTTGTCTTTCGTCCGTTCTTGTCTTTCCTCCCTTCTTGTCTTTCCGTTCTTTCCTCCGTCTGTTCTTGTCTTTCCTCCGTTCTTGTCTTTCCTCTGTTCTTGTCTTTCCGTTCTTTCTTTCCTCTGTTCTTGTCTTTCCTCTGTTCTTGTCTTTCCTCTGGTCTTGTCTCCGTTGTCTTTCCTCCGTTCTGTTCTTGTCTTTCCTCCATTCTGTTCTTGTCTTTCCTCTGTTCTTGTCTTTCCTCCGTTCTGTTCTTGTCTTTCCTCCGTTCTTGTCTTTCCTCCGTTCTGTTCTTGTCTTTCCTCCGTTCTTGTCTTTCCTCCATTCTGTTCTTGTCTTTCCTCCGTTCTTGTCTTTCCTCCATTCTGTTCTTGTCTTTCCTCCGTTCTTGTCTTTCCTCCGTTCTGTTCTTGTCTTTCCTCCATTCTGTTGTCTTTCCTCCGTTCCGTTCTTGTCTTTCCTCCGTTCTGTTCTTGTCTTTCCTCCGTTCTTGTCTTTCCTCCATTCTGTTCTTGTCTTTCCTCCGTTCTTGTCTTTCCTCCGTTCTTGTCTTTCCTCTTTTCTTGTCTTTCCTCCGTTCTTGTCTTTCCTTCTTCTTTTGCTAATGCTGTTGCCGCCCCTGCTACGGCTTCTACTGCTGCTTCTTTTTTTGTGTTTGTTGTTTGTCAGTCATAATTGGTAATCTCTTTTACTGGGAAACGGAGACAGACAACACATACGCACACACATACACACACACTCTCTCTCTCTCTCTCTCACAGACGCACGCGCGCGCGCGCGCGCACACACACACACACACACAGCAGGTCAAGTTCACATCAAAGTGTGAGTCTTTTCGCCACATGATCTGATGTTTTGCAGTATTGTTCAGTATATTATTTCAGGATTTCTTTGTTGGATTCGATAATATTGCACGTATGTCTTGAAGGTCTTTCTCTTGTGTATTTTCATTTCTGCATGGCCTTCCGCATTCTGTGAACCCCTCAGGTTTGTTGAGCTGTCTTGCTGACTAAGCATCGTGGAGTGATGGCCTAGAGGTAACGCGTACGCCTAGGAAGCGAGAGAATCTGAGCGCGCTGGTTCGAATCACGGTTCAGCCGCCGATATTTTCTCCCCCTCCACTAGACCTGAGTGCTGGTCTGGACGCTAGTCATTCGGATGAGACGATAAACCGAGGTCCCGTGTGCAGCATGCAGTTAGCGCATGTAAAAGAACCCACGGCAATAAAAGGGTCGTTCCTGGCAAAATTCTGTAGAAAAAGCCACATCGATAGGAAAAACAAATAAAACTGCATGCAGGAAAAAATACAACAACAACAACAACAAAAAATGGGTGGCGCTGTAGTGTAGCGACGCGCTCTCCCTGGGGAGAGCAGCCCGAATTTCACACAGAGAAATCTGTTGTGATAAAAAGAAATACAAATACAAAGCAAGCTTCGGAACGAATCATCATCCCGTGTTACTGCCCGCCTTAGGCCGCGTCACGTGCAGTTCTTGATTTTATTCAAGACAAATGAGATGCATGGCCATCACATTTATTCTAAAGTCTTTCTTTTCCCTTCACTCAACACACGATAAAAGGAATATCTTCGACGAGAAAGAGCTCCTTCCCTTATCATAGGAGTTACTCATTGTTTCATCATGTTGCTGCTTTTCGGCCGACGGTCAGGAACCAGTGGTATGCCTGATGAATTCTTCGTACTTATGTACATCAAGTCTGTCTTGTTCCTGAAAGTTTGAAATGTGAACTGAACTTTAATCTTTTTTTAAAATGAACTTTCATTATTCTGTTCTGAATCTTTCAGGTCTGACACCACTATAACCAAAGATGGACTGATCATTCAGTATGCCCTCTCTCCTGCAATCTCTCTCTCTCTTTTCCGGTGCATGGAATATGACCTGTGGACTATTTTCATGTTGCCACCTCTGCGTTCTGTGTGCACTCTGTCCATGAAGGTAGCAAATTTTACCCGGACATAACCCTTAATACGTATATATATATATATATATATATATATATATATATATATATATATATATATATATAATGTGTGTGTGTGTGTGTGTGTGTGCGCGCGCGCGCGCTGTGCGTGTATGTATGTGTAATTAATATATATATATATATATATATATATGTGAGTATGAAAATACACACGCACACACAGACGCGCACACACGCGCTCGCACACACACACTCTCTCTCTCTCTCTCTCTCTCTAACACACACACACAGTGTCGCCTCTGCCTGTGACGGGGACAGTGGACATTTTAATACACGGAGACAACATGAACCCTTGTGGTCGGCCTGAGGAGCAAGAGACGGAAGTGACTGATAGACATCGCTCCATTCGCTACCGTTAACACTGCCCACCCCCACCCCCATCCTGCCACAACCACACACAGAACACAAAGATTATGTCCACCACTTTATTGACACTGACTTTGGAATAGTTGACAATAAACAGCAAAAACAGCCTGACATGTCTGTACTGGAATCGGACTTGTGAGCCACGGACAATCCACAAGTACCGACTGTCCGCAGCCTGTCCACTGTCCACAACGACAGGTTTTATATGACTGCTGTATATTCAAACTAGTAGATTAAGTAATTTACATGCGCCAGAAGTATAGTATCGGTAATACCATTTACACGGTGTATTTACAGGTATGGTACACAGTAGTATGTGTGAAAAGGCTTCACCCAGACATGCCAGGACAGGAATGACATCAGCTGCTGTTGCTACTTTGCAGGGAAATTCCGGATAAATGGTGTGTGGTTGGGTGCTCGTGGGGGTGTGGGTATGTGTGTGCGTGTGTGTGTGTAGGTGTAGCAGAAATGTTTTCTTGAGGGTGTCGCGAACGGGTGGGCGGTTTCCAATGTTCGCCAGTGCATTCTGGCACGTGTTTATGTTGGGGGAAGGGGGGTCGGGGTGGGGATAAGGGCGGAACGAAAAGTAAAGCGCTTTGAGTAGTATTTCTGTGAGAGGGGGGAGTGGGGGGGTGGGGGTGGGGGGGGGGGGGGGGGGCGAACGCGCGACACAAATGTCCATCATTATTATTATCATTATTATCTCAACCGTAAGCCGTTTATTGGACATAATTCATTGTCATTCATGATTCCGGAATGTTCACGGAAAACTGAGAAATCCAACCGTGACTAAACAATTCAATTTGAACAATTGTCCGTGGATACTTGCTGTTGTGTTATTCATGAGGAGATGCCTGTGTGCTTGAGCCAGTTTTCTAACTCTCTCTCTCAGTTGGTATTGCGTTGAAATTATTTCCGAAGACGCGCGCTTTGCTCAAGCCTGTTGTGACACGAGATGAAGAACAGCAAATAGTCCTTTCGATTCATTTTGTCCACATGGAGTATGCATTCGCAACAAAACTTCTATCAAATATGAACAGCTTTCTTTGTGTTCGGACGAAAAGAAGACGGGGGTGGTGGGGGGTGGTGTTACGGAGGTAGTAGTAGTAGTTGTTGTTGTAGCTTCATTTTACATATTTTCACAAATGTGACACTAAATACAAGGGCATCAGCGCAAGTCAGGTCAGTGTGTGTCTGATGTGTGCATCACAACGGTATTTTTGGCTTTCATGTCTAAGTACAGAGCCGCAGTAGGAGTTGAAAACCACACAACATCTATCAGTACAAGCAAAAATACAGCAAGCTTTCGGCTACTGACCAGAATCTACAGGCAAATTGTCTGAATCAACAAAAATGTAGGCTGAAAGCGAACAGTTACATAATTACAGAAATTTGATGTTGCTCTTCGCTACTATGTCCGTTCCAATAATTCAAGTCAGTGTGGCAAGTGTGTGTGTGTGTGTGTGGAAGGGGAGAGGGTTACGTGTGCGTGCTTTTCTTTTTCTCTTTGAGAACTGAAAACACCTGAAGCTGGAAATGTACACACGATCACGGACACCCATGTGCACATAACTTTAAACCTGAATTCAGGTCATAATATTTTGGGAAATAACACAGTCCAAACAACATAACATGTGTGGGCAGTTCTCGATTTCGTTACTTTATTCGGTGACAAGAGTTCCACTGTTCCTTTTCTACATTACATGATTCTGGAAACAAAGAGAACAACCTCTCAGATATCACAGTGGTGTACTTGTCAGTTCCTGGTGTTAACCGAAGAACTTTTTGTTGGCGAAGGGGTGTATGCTGAACTTGCGCACTACGCGCTCCAGTACATCCGCCAGATATACGTCACTTCCGTCGGGAGACACTGCAATGTCATGCCGAATGCTGGGTCCCTGCTCCGCCTCTCTCTGCAAAACACATCGGGAGAAATGACAGAAATAAAGCTACGTGCTTCCACGTGTATAAATGTAAAGCGCTTGGTGGGGAAACTTGTTTGTTTCCTGTGAATCTTGTGTTTTTGTAAAACAAAAAAGTGAACAGAGTGTTTCATGTGTATGTGAACAGTTGTTTTGACGGAATCTTATAATAGGACAAAGGTTACTGAGGCGCAGAAAACATCAGTGTGATGAGAACATAACTGACGGGCGCCATAGCCGAGTGGTTAAAGCGTTGGACTGTCAATCTGAGGGTCCCGGGTTCGAATCACGGTGACGGCGCCTGGTGGGTAAAGGGTGGAGATTTTTACGATCTCCCAGGTCAACATATGTGCAGACCTGCTAGTGCCTGAACCCCCTTCGTGTGTATATGCAAGCAGAAGATCAAATACGCACGTTAAAGATCCTGTAATCCATGTCAGCGTTCGGTGGGTTATGGAAACAAGAACATACCCAGCATGCACACCCCCGAAAACGGAGTATGGCTGCCTACATGGCGGGGTAAAAACGGTCATACACGCAAAAATCCCACTCGTGTGCATACGAGTGAACGCAGAAGAAGAAGAAGAAGAACATAACTGATTCATCTCTGGAGCTGTGATGTAAAACAGTAATTCTGACACGAGTAGTCAGACACCCAACTACCCCATCAATGAATAATACAGAAATGGATAGCTATGGGGAACCCCATCAATGAATAATACAGAAATGGATAGCTATGGGAACCCCACCAATGAATAATACAGAAATGGAGAGCTATGGGAACCCCATCAATGAATAATACAGAAATGGATAGCTATGGGAACCCCATCAATGAATAATACAGAAATGGATAGCTATGGGAACCCCATCAATGAATAATACAGAAATGGAGAGCTATGGGAACCCCATCAATGAATAATACAGAAATGGATAGCTATGGGTACCCCACCAATGAATAATACAGAAATAGACAGCTATGGGAACCCCATCAATGAATAATACAGAAATGGATAGCTATGGGAACCCCATCAATGACTAATACAGAAATGGACAGCTATGGGAAATGCTGCTCACAGCCCAGCCCCCCACACAGGCCCATAGCAGCGCTGACAACTGGAAACATCCATCCCGAAGCACGTGAAAAAACACCCGGAAAGGAAATCACGTACAAGCACAATTAGATTCACGTAAACCTAGGACAGTCCTCTGGCGTGACCATTTCGTCCATGTTTCCACAGGGATTTGAAAGATAAACTGAACAGATGGATATGCATAATGAACAAAAGTATTTATAATAACTGACATGCTTCTTCTTCTTCGTTCGTGGACTGCAACTCTCACGTTCACTCGTATGTATACGAGTGGGCTTTTGCGTGTATGACCGTTTTTACCCCGCTATGTAGGCAGCCATACTCCGTTTTCGGGGGTGTGCATGCTGGGTATGTTCTTGTTTCCATAATCCACCGAACGCTGACATGGATTACTGGATCTTTAACGTGTGTATTTGATCTTCTGCTTGCATATACGCACGAAGTGGGTTCCGGCACGAGCAGGTCTGCACATATGGGAGATCGGAAAAATAATTATCCACTCTTCACCCACCAGGCGTCGTTACCGAGATTCGAACCTGGGACCCTCAGATTGAAAGTCCAAGCTTTAACGACTCGGCTATTGCGCCCGTCAATCACTGATATAATAACTGACACACACAAAACATTGCCAACGGACGCTTCACGTATCCTGTGCGAAAAAAAAAAGCAACAACAACAACATAGTGACAACGCCTAAGTCCTGATAAAAAGATATTCAGGGATTTTTAGATGAAAAAAAAAAAAAAAGATAGCGGTAGGTGAATGGAGCAGCAAGGCAGAAAACGAGAAAGGAATGATAGAAAAGAGAAACTTTCCAGCACAGAATTTCGAGAAGGCGGGGATACTATTCATTCTAAAGAGTCTCTGGTGACTCCGAGGGGAGGAGAAATAAAGAATCGAATAGAAATTGGAGTACAACTGGATTTCTACCACCGATACATGAAACAGCCACTGACAAGTGAATAGGTAAATCAAGCGAGTGTCTGACTAAACTATGGTTTGACCTACCAGCCTACTGACCAACCTAGCATGCCACAGCAGGGAGATGGGTGATGGGGGAGGGGGGTACTTACAGGGGTTATGTAGTCCCAGTCACCCAGGAAGCGTCCTTCGATGTCATAGGTGAAGGCCCGGGGAGGACTGTAGGGGTAGCCCTGCTTGTCGTACACCGGCTGCTGGGACAGGACGGCTGCCGCGTGTATCACCCGGCCTGGACATGGGACATCCACATTGTTACACATCAC